>NC_057813.1:73871062-74156059 GCF_018294505.1 Triticum aestivum | reverse complement strand
TGCATCGCAGTTTAGTTTAGCCATACCTGGTCGAGGCGCACTCTAGGGATTGGTTTCGATGGCAACAGGCTTACATGGCCTATGGCAGAACATGCCTACATGCTTTTTGGATTCACTTGTGGCCGGTGTACTTTGGGCAGTCAGCAAATCATCATTGAGCCGGAGCAGAAACTTCCCCGCTCCCGAGACCGTGTCTTTCCCATCCCTAGGGCTGGACACGAGCCGAGCCGAGCCGAGTTCAGTCCGAGCCTGGCTTTGGCTCGCCTAAAACGAGCCAAGCTCGGCTCGGCTCGCTGGATGAACGAGCCTAGTTTTGGAGGCTCGGCTCGTTTTGCCTCCGGCTCGGTCCAGCCCGATCAGCTCGTGTTCGTATTACTATGTGTGTGTACGCCTGTGTAGTATGTGTGCTTGCGCGCGTCCGTAGCAGCGAATGCATACAGTATGCCTACTAGCCGCCGATGTGTGCGTGAGCCTGAGCGCGTGCAGTCTGCGTGCGCGCCGCCGACGCCGACGGCGACGCCGGCGAGTTGGGTGCCGGAGTCATTGTCAGAAGAGGGGGGCAAGGACGGGAGTGAGCCAGGTAGGTCATACCTGCTTATGCCTCCAAGTGAGCGACGAACGGCGGCATCCAACGCGGCGGCAGATGCTGGGGACGGCAGCAGAAGCTTGGCTAGGCAGTAGGCACCATGTCAGCGAGGAACGGCGGCGTCCAACACGGCGACGAAAGGGCATGTTCGTCGTCGGTCCGGAGAGAGAGCCCTCCAGTATCGGGCGCGGCGAGGACGACGCCACATCGGGCGCGACAACGAGAAGGACGGCTTCAGGTGGTGGCGAGAGCGGCGGCGCGGCGCGGCAGAAACCCTAGGCATGGGGGAATTTCGTGAGTAGAGGACCGAGGAGGCCGACGTCGGGTAGTGGAGGCAATGCTTCGTAGTGGGCTTGGGCTACTCGCGTTGGCTGCTGTCTTTACACCGGGCTGCAAATTCCTAAAAAAACTAACTGGGCTATGAAACGAGCCACCGAGCTGGACCGAGCGAAAACAGGCTCGGCTCGCTCGCCGAACGGGCCGAAATTTGGAGCTCGGCTCGGCCTATTTTCTTATCGGGCCGAGCTGAGTCGGGCCGAGCTGAACCGAGCTTCGGGCCGAGCTAAAAAGCTCGCTCGAGCGTCCAGCCCTACCCATCCCCATGAATGACATTATTCCTCAAACTCCAGCATTGCCATAGGATTAGCAGAATTCTGTTTCTGGCTCCCTCGGGGTTAGGTAGGAGTAGGTTCTGTAACCAATCCAGCCCCGAATAGGTGAACTCTGACTCTTTGGGGATGCTCCAGTGCACTCTCATCGCATGCCACAAGGCTCTACACCTGGTGCACGCCACTGTAGAATGGAACTCATCCTCTTTTTCAACTCCACAAATATCACACACATCCTCTTCCACCATCGTTCTTTGGTAGGAGTTGTGCTTGGTCGCTAAGGATGCAGTAGTAGCTCTCCGTCCGAAGATTTTCACTTTCTCAGGGACATTTGCTTTCCAGATCATGTCCCAGATGTTGCGATCTCCTGGTTCATTATTTGAGCTTGTGGCCAAGCTATTCCCATTTCTTCTCAGTGTGTCCACTAGTTTGTATGCACTCCTAACAGTGAATATTCCATTGTTCTCATAGTGCTAAGTTACACAATACTCTACCCTATTGGTCGGAATCTTGATCTTGCATATTTCATCGGCATCAAAGGAGTGGAAATTTTGTCTCGCGAGTTCTTCGTTCCATTTGTTTGTGTCTGGTTTTATGAGTTGGCTAACCCATCTCCATCTTGACCTTCTAATGAAAGTTGCCACTTTCAGCCCCTTGCTCCTAGGGATCCATTCATCTGTCATTATTTGGATCTTCCGGCCGTCACCCACACGCCAGATAAGACCTTTTTTTAAGTAGCTCAAGCCCAAACTCAATCCCTCTCCAAATGGGGGATGCATCCGAGGATAAGACCATGTCAAGCAGGTCGCCATGGGGAAAATATTTGGATTTTAGGATTCTTGCACACAGGCTCTTTGGATTTTGTATGAGCCTCCAGCCCTGTCGAGCGAGGAGTGCCTAATTGAAGAGATGCATATCCCGAAATCCAATGCCTCCATTCCTCTTGGATTTTGTCATGTTTTCCTAGGACATCCAGTGAACCTTCCTGTGCTCGTCTTTGTCTCCCCACCAGAAATCCCTTATAACTTTTTCGTACTTCCCACAGAAACTCTGGTTAAATTTAAAAATTATCATCAGGTAGGTTGGGAGGGCTTGTGCTATTAACATTTACTTCTTTCACTGCTTGGGACATAAAACACCCATTCCATCCATTGCACCTTTTTCCAAATTTATCCATGATCGGCACAAACTTTTCATCTTTCATTCTCCCCTTTAGAGTGGGTAGTCCAAGGTACTTGCTTTCAAAGGATGAAGAAACCACTCCTAGGGTCTCCATAATGTTTCCTCTGACTTGGCTCGGACATGCCTCGCTGTAAAGGAGTGAGCATTTATTTTGACTGAGCAGCTGGCCGTGGCTCTCTGGAAAGTGTTGAGAGTTTCCTTCACGGTCTTAGCTTGCTCCACCGAGGCTTTGAAGAAGAGGAGGTTGTCGTCTGCAAAGAGCAAATTAGAGATTCCTGGGCTACCCCGAGCTATCTTTAGAGGCGTAATACCTCCTGAAGCGACTTGTCTGTTCAATAAGGTAGCAAGCCCGTCAGCCACAAATAGGAATAAATAAGGTCTAAAGGGGTCACCTTATCTGAGTCCCCTCGATGGGTAGAAAGCCTCCAACATTTCTCCATTGCATCTAACTGTGAATCCAACTGACCTCACACACGCCATCACCCAGATTATCCACTTCTGATTGAAACCCATCTGTTGTAGTGTCCTCTCCAAAAAATCCCAGTCGACACGATCATATGCTTTGGCCAAGTCAAGTTTATAGGCATAGTGGGTATCTCTCTGATTTTTGGTATGCTGAATCTTGTGGAAGCACTCAAAAGCTATAATTTCATTATCGGTGACCATTCTCCCCGGAACAAACGCACTCTGTGTCTCTGATATGAGTTCTTCCAGAAAAGGGCGTGGCCTATTCACCATCACCTTGGATATGACCTTGTAAATGACATTACACAGGCTGATGGGCCGAAATTCTTTGATAGTCTCGGGATTATTACTCTTGGAAATCATAATGATGGTTGTGTCGTTCACTCCCTCGGACATTCTTCCCTCCTCGAAGAACTTCTTAACCCCTATACTTACCTCTTCTTTAAGTGTTCCCCAATTCCTTTGAAAAAAGTGTCGGGAAGCCATTCGGTCCCGGGGCTTTGAGGGGTCCAATTTGAAAGAGTGCAGTGCTGATCTCTTCATCGGTTACTTCTTTTGTTAGGGATTCGTTCATATGTTCGTCCACTCTCCTTGACAGTAGACCAACGAGGTCTTGGGGGTACACACCATCATCTTTCCTCTACATTTCTTCAAAGAAACCATTAATTTCTTTGTGGATCTCATCCGGCCGCTCTGCCCAGGTTCCATCCAATGGTTTGAGCTTGAGGATCCTATTCTTCTTATGTCTCCATGTTGCCTTGCGGTGAAATAGTTCAGTATTTTTGTCCCCCTCTCTTAGCCAGCTTATCCTCGATCTTTGTTTCCACATAATTTCTTCGCTTAGCAACCACTCATCTAGTTCAGTTTCAACCTGTCTTATCTTTCCCTCAGTCTCTGTGGACATGGGCATCAGCCTAAGCTTTCGCAACTTCTCTTTATTGGCCTTGATACTATTTTGGACGGAGCAAAATGTTGGGGAACGCAGTAATTTCAAAAAAATTCCTTCGATCATGCAAGATCTATCTAGGTGATGCGTAGCCACGAGAGGGGAGAGTGTTGTCTACGTACCCTCGTAGACCGAAAGCGGGAGCGTTATAAAAACGCGGTTGACGTAGTCGTACGTCTTAACGATCCGTCCGATCCTAGCACCGAAGGTACGACACCTCCGCGATCTACACACGTTCAGCTCGATGACTTCCCACAAACTCTAGATCCATCTGAGGTCGACGGAGAGTTTCATCAGCACGACGGTGTGGTGACGATGATGATGAAGCTACCGGCGCAGGGCTTTGCCTAAGCACTACGACGATATGACCAGGTGGAAATCTGTGGAGGGGGGAAACGCACACGGCTAAAAGATCAACTTGATCAACTTGTGTGTCTATGGGCTGTCCCCCTCACCCGTATATAAAGGAGTGGAGGAGGGGTCCGGCCGGCCGCAAGGGGTGCGCCCCAAGGGGGGAATCCTACTCCAAGTAGGAGTAGGTTCCCCCTTTCCTAGTCCAACTAGGAGGGGAAGGAAGGAGGGGAAGGAGAGAAAGAAAGGGGGGCGCCCCCCTAGTACAATTCGGTTTGGGCTAGGGGGGGGCGCGCGCCCCACCTTGGTCTACCTCCTCTCTTACACCACTTGGTCCATGAGGCCCAATAACCCCCCGAGGGGTTCCGGTAACCCCCCGGTACTCCAGTTTTATCCGAAACTTCTCCGGAACACTTTCGATGTCCGAACATAGCCATCCAATATATCAATCTTTATGTCTCGACCATTTCAGGTCTCCTCGTCATGTCTGTGATCACATCCGGGACTCCTAACAACCTTCGGTACATCATATAACAAACTCATAGTACCAATCGTCATCGAACGTTAAGCGTGCGGACCCTACGGGTTCAAGAACTATGTAGACATGACCGAGACACATCTCTGGTCAATAACCAATAGCGGAACCTGGATGATCATATTGGTTCCTACATATTCTATGAAGATCTTTATTGGTCAAACCGCATAACAATATACGTTCTTCCCTTTGCCATCGGTATGTTACTTGCCTGAGGTTCGATCGTCGGTATATCAATACCTAGTTCAATCTCATTACCAGCAAGTCTCTTTACTTGTTCCGTAATACTTCCTTCCGCAAATAACTCATTAGTCACAATGCTTGCAAGGCTTATAGTGATGAGTATTACCGAGAGGGCCCAGAGATACCTCTCTGAAACACGGAGTGACAAATCCTAATCTCCATATATACCAACCCAACAAACACCTTCGGACACACCTGTAGAGCACCTTTATAATCACCCATTTACGTTGTGACATTTGGTAGCACACAAAGTGTTCCTCCGGTATTCGTGAGTTGCATAATCTCATAGTCTGAGGAACTTGTATAAGTCATGAAGAAAGCAGTAGCAATGATACTGACACGATCATAATGCTAAGCTAACGGATGGGTCATGTCCATCACATCAATATCCTAATGATGTGATCTCGTTCATCAAATGACAACACATGTCCATGGTTAGGAAACATAACCGTCTTTGATTAACGAGCTAGTCAAGTAGAGGCATACTAGGGACTATATGTTTTGTCTATGTATTCACACATGTACTAAGTTTCAGGTTAATACAATGATAGCATGAATAATAAACATTTATCATGAATTAAGTAAATAAATAATAACTTTATTATTGCCTCTAGGGCACATTTCCTTCAGTCTCCCACTTGCACTAGAGTCAATAATCTATATTACATAGTAATGATTCTAACATCCATGGAGCTTTTGTGCCGATCATGTTTTGCTCGTGGAAGAGGTTTAGTCAACGGGTCTGCAACATTTGGAAAAGCTCTAGCTAAACGAACTACACGATCTTTGAGCTATGCTTAGGATTGGGTCTTGTCCATCACATCATTCTCCTAATGATGTGATCCCGTTATCAATGACATACAATGCCCATAGTCAGGAAACCATGATTATCTGTTGATCAACGAGCTAGTCAACTAGAGGCTCACTAGGGACACGTTGTGGTCTATTTATTCACACGTGTATTACGATTTCCGGATAACACAATTGTAGCATGAATAATAGACTATTACCATGAACAAAGAAATATAATAATAACCATTTTATTATTGCCTCTAGGGCATATTTCCAACAGTCTCCCACTTGCACTAGAGTCAATCATCTAGTTACATTGTGATGAATCGTACACCCATGGAATTTTGGTGTTGATCATGTTTTCCCTAGGGAGAGGTTTAGTCAACGCATCTGCTACATTCAGGTCCGTGTGTACTTTACAAATATCTATGTCTCCATCTTGAACATTTTCACGTATGGAGTTGAAGCGACGCTTGATGTGCCTGGTCTTCTTGTGAAACCTGGGCTCCTTGGAAAGTGCAATAGCTCCAGTGTTGTCACAAAAGAGTTTGATCGGCCCCGACGCATTGGGTATGACTCCCAGGTCGGTGATGAACTCCTTCACCCGGATTGCTTCATGCGCTGCCTCTGAGGCTGCCATGTACTCTGCTTCACATGTAGATCCCGCCATGACGCTTTGCTTGCAACTGCACCAGCTTACTGCCCCACCATTCAAAATATACACGTATTCGGTTTGTGACTTAGAGTCATCCAGATCTGTGTCGAAACTAGCGTCGACGTAACCCTTTACGACTAGCTCCTCGTCACCTCCATAAACGAGAAACATATCCTTAGTCCTTTTCAGGTACTTTAGGATGTTCTTGACCGCTGTCCAGTGTTCCTTGCCTGGATTACTTTAGTACCTTCCTACCAAACTTACGGCAAGGTTTACATCAGGTCTGGTACACAGCATGGCATACATAATAGACCCTATGGCTG
This sequence comes from Triticum aestivum, assembly GCF_018294505.1. Lineage (NCBI taxonomy): Eukaryota > Viridiplantae > Streptophyta > Magnoliopsida > Poales > Poaceae > Triticum > Triticum aestivum. The sequence goes on along the minus strand of NC_057813.1, from coordinate 74,149,373 downwards.
AGGCATAGGGGATGACACTCATCTCTTCTTTATCTTCTGCCGTGGTCGGGCATTGAGCCGAGCTCAATCTCACACCTTGCAATACAGGCAAGAACCCTTTCTTGGACTGATCCATATTGAACTTCTTCAATATCTTATCAAGGTATGTGCTTTGTGGAAGACCTATGAGGCGTCTCGATCTATCCCTATAGATCTTGATGCCTAATATGTAAGCAGCTTCTCCAAGGTCCTTCATTGAAAAACACTTATTCAAGTAGGCCTTAATGCTGTCCAAGAGTTCTATATCATTTCCCATCAAAAGTATGCCATCTACATATAATATGAGAAATGCTACAACGCTCCCACTCACTTTCTTGTAAACGCAGGGGCTTCTCCATAAGTCTGCATAAACCCAAACGCTTTGATCATCTCATCAAAGCGAATGTTCCAACTCCGAGATGCTTGCACCAGCCCATAAATGGATCGCTGGAGCTTGCATACCTTGTTAGCATTCTCAGGGTCGACAAAACCTTCCGGCTGCATCATATACAGTTCTTCCTTAAGATTACCGTTAAGGAATGTCGTTTTGACGCCCATCTACCATATCTCATAATCATAGTATGCGGCAATTGCTAACATGATTTGGACGGACTTTAGCTTCGCTATGGGAGAGAATGTCTCATCGTAGTCAACCCCTTGAACTTGCCGATAACCCTTAGCGACAAGTCGAGCTTTATAAATGGTAACATTAACATCTGTGTCCGTCTTCTTCTTAAAGATCCATTTGTTTTCTATCGCTCGCCGATAATCGGGCAAGTCTGTCAAAGTCCATACTTCGTTTTCATACATGGATCCTATCTTGGATTGCATGGCTTCAAGCCATTTGTTGGACTCTGGGCCCGCCATCGCTTCTTCCTAGTTCGAAGGTTCACTATTGTCTAACAACATGATTTCTAGGACAGGGTTGCCATACCACTCTGGTGTGGAACGTGTCCTCGTGGACCTACGAAGTTCAGTAGTAACTTGATCTGAAGTACCTTGATCATCATCATTAACTTCCTCTTCAGTTGGTGCTGGCACCACAGGAACATCTTCCTGAGTTGCGCTACTCACTGGTTCAAGAGGTAGTACTTCATCAAGTTCCACTTTCCTCCCACTTACTTCTTTCGAGAGAAACTCTTTCTCCAGAAAGGACCCGTTCTTGGCAACAAAGATCTTGCCTTCGGATCTGAGGTAGAAGGTATACCCAATGGTTTCCTTGGGGTATCCTACGAGGACGCATTTTTTCGACTTGGGTTCGAGCTTTTCAGGTTGAAGCTTCTTGACATAAGCATCGCATCCCCAAACTTTTAGAAACGACAGCTTAGGTTTCTTCCCAAACCATAATTCATACGGTGTCGTCTCAACGGATTTAGACGGTGCCCTATTTAAAGTGAATGTAGTTGTCTCTAGAGCGTATCCCCAAAATGATAGCGGTAAGTCGGTAAGAGACGTCATTGATCGCACCATATCCAATAGAGTGCGATTACGACATTCGGACACACCGTTACGCTGAGGTGTTCCAGGCGGCGTGAGTTGTGAAACGATTCCACGATCTGATCGTAGGAACTTTATCTTTCGGTCACGTTGATTCTCTACCTCATTCTAAAATTCCTTGAAATTTTCAAAGGTCTCAAACTTGTGTTTCATCAAGTAGACATACCCATATCTACTCAAGTCGTCAGTGAGAGTGAGAACATAATGATATCCTCCGCGAGCCTCAACGCTCATTGGACCACACACATCAGTATGTATGATTTCCAATAAGTTGGTTGCTCGCTCATTGTTCCGGAGAACAGAGTCTTGGTCATTTTGCCCACGAGGCATGGTTCGCATGTGTCAAATGATTCATAATCAAGAGACTCTAAAAGTCCATCAGCATGGAGCTTCTTCATGCGCTTGACACCATTGTGACCAAGGCGGCAGTGCCACGAGTATGTGGGACTATCGTTATCAACTTTACATCTTTTGGTATTCACACTATGAATATGTGTAACATCACGTTCGAGATTCATTAAGAATAAACCATTGACCATCGGGGCATGACCATAAAACATATCTCTCATATAAATAGAACAACCATTATTCTCAGATTTAAATGAGTAGCCATCTCGTATTAAAAGAGATCCAGATACAATGTTCATGCTCAAACTTGGCACTAAATAACAATTATTGAGGTTTAAAACTAATCTTGTAGGTAAATGTAGAGATAGCGTGCCGACAGCAATCACATCGACCTTGGAACCATTCCCGACGCGCATCGTCACCTCGTCCTTCGCCAATCTCTGTTTATTCCGCAACTCCTGCTTTGAGTTACAAATATGAGCAACGGCACTGGTATCAAATACCCAGGAGCTACTACGAGCACTGGTAAGGTACACATCAATTACATGTATATCACATATACCTTTAGTGTTGCCGGCCTTCTTGTCCGCTAAGTACTTGGGCCAGTTCCGCTTCCAGTGATCACTTCCCTTGCAATAAAAGCACTCAGTTTCAGGCTTGGGTCCATTCTTTGACTTCTTCCCGGCAACTGGCTTACCAGGCGCGGCAACTCCCTTGCCATCCTTCTTGAAGTTCTTCTTACCATTGCCTTTCTTGAACTTAGTAGTTTTATTCACCATCAACACTTGATGTTCTTTCTTGATCTCTACCTCCGCTGATTTCAGCATTGAATATACCTCAGGAATGGTCTTTCCATCCCCTGCATATTGAAGTTCATCCCATAGCTCTTGTAGCTCGGTGGAAGCGACTGGAGGATTCTATCAATAACCATGCCATCCAGGAGATTAACTCCCAGCTGAGTCAGGCGGTTGTGCAACCCAGACATCTTGAGTATGTGCTCACTGACAGAACTATTTTCCTCCATCTTACAGCTGAAGAACTTGTCGGAGACTTCATATCTCTCGACCCGGGCATGAGCTTGGAAAACCATTTTCAGCTCTTCGAACATCTCATATGCTACATGTTGCTCAAAACATTTTTGGAGCCCCGGTTCTAAGCTGTAAAGCATGCCGCATTGAACGAGGGAGTAATCATCAGCATGAGACTACCAAGCGTTCATAACGTCTTGGTTCTCTGGGATAGGTGTTTCACCTAGCGGTGCTTCTAGGACATAATCTTTCTTGGCAGCTATGAGGATGATCCTCAGGTTCCGGACCTAGTCTGTATAGTTGCTGCCATCATCTTTCAGCTTGGTTTTCTCTAGGAACGCGTTGAAATTAAGGGTAACGTGGGCCATTTGATCTACAAGACATATTGTAAAGATTTTAGACTAAGTTCATGATAATTAAGTTCATCTAATCAAATTATTTAATGAACTCCCACTCAGATTAGACATCCGTCTAGTCATCTAAGTGATACATGATCCGAGTCGACTAGGCCGTGTCCGATCATCACGTGAGACGTACTAGTCATCATCGGTGAACATCTCCATGTTGATCGTATCTTCCATACGACTCATGTTCGACCTTTCGGTCTCTTGTGTTCCGAGGCCATGTCTGTACATGCTAGGCTCGTCAAGTTAACCTAAGTGTTTTTGCATGTGTAAATCTGTCTTACACCCATTGTATGTGAACGTTAGAATCTATCACACCCGATCATCACGTGGTGCTTCAAAACGACGAACTTTTGCAATGGTGCACAGTTAGGGTGAACACTTTCTTGAAATTATTATGAGGGATCATCTTATTTACTACCGTCGTTCTAAGTAAACAAGATGCATAAGCATAATAAACATCACATGCAATTAAACAGTGACATGATATGGCCAATATCATATAGCTCCTTTGATCTCCATCTTCGGGGCTCCATGATCATCTTCATCACCGGCATGACACCATGATCAACATCATCATGATCTCCATCATGGTGTCTCCATGAAGTTGCTCGCCAACTATTAGTTCTACTACTATGGCTAACGGTTTAGCAATAAAGTAAAGTAATTACATGGCGTTAAATCATTGACACGCAGGTCATACAATAATTAGGACAACTCATATGGCTCCTGCCAGTTGTCATACTCATCGACATGCAAGTCGTGATTCCTATTACAAGAACATGATCTCATACATCACAATATATCATTCATCATTCATCACAACTTTTGGCCATATCATATCACAAATCATATGCTGCAAAAACAAGTTAGACGTCCTCTAATTGTTGTTGCATGTTTTACGTGGCTGCAATAGGGTTCTAGCAAGAACGTTTTCTTACCTACGTAAAAGCCGAAACGTGATTTGTCAACTTCTATTTACCCTTCATAAGGACCCTATTCATCAAATCCGCTCCAACTAAAGTGGGAGAGACAGACACCCTCTAGCCACCTTATGCAACTAGTGCATGTAAATCGGTGGAACCTGTCTCACGTAAGCGTACGTGTAAGTCGGTCCAGGCCGCTTCATCCCACAATACCGCTGAAGCAAAATAAGACTAGTAGTGGCAAGAAAGTTGACAACATCTACGCCCACAACAAATTTGTGTTCTACTCGTGCAAAGAGAACTACACATAGACCTAGCTCATGATGCCACTTTTGGGGAACGTTGCAGAAAATAAAAAATTTCTACGCTTTCACCAAGATCAGTCTATGAGTTCATCTCGCAACGAGAGAGAGGAGTGCATCTACATACCCTTTTAGATCGAGCGGAAGCGTTCAAGAGAACGGAGTTGAGGGATTCGTACTCGTCGTGATCGAAATCACCGGAGATCCTAGCGCCGAACGGACGGCACCTCCGCGTTCAACACACGTACGGTCAGTGAGACGTCTCCTCCTTCTTGATCCAGCAACGGGGAAGGAGAGGTTGATGAAGATCCAGCAGCACGACGGCGTGGTGGTGGATGCAGCAGGGATCCCGACAGGGCTTCGCAAAGCATCTGCGGGAGGGAGAGGTGTAGCAAGGGGGAAGGGAGGCGCCAAGTGCAATAGTGCGGCTGCCCTCCCTCCCCCCCCCCCTCTATATATAGGGCTCCTAGGGGTGGGGTGCCGGCCCTAGGAGATGGGATCTCCTAGGGGGGCGGCGGCCAGGGGGGTGGCTTGCCCCCCAAGCCAGGTGGAGGCGTTCCCAACCCTAGGCACAGGGGGGGGCAAGGGGGGGTGCACCAGCCCACCAGGGGCTGGTTCCCCTCCCACTTCAGCCCATGGGGCCCTTCGGGATAGGTGGGCCCATCCGGTGGACCCCCGGGACCCTTCCGGTGCTCCTGACACAATACCGGTGATCCCCGAAACTTTCCCGATGGCCGAAACCTGACTTCCTATATATAATTCTTTACCTTCGGACCATTCCGGAACTCCTCGTGACGTCCGCGATCTCATCTGAGACTCCGAACAACTTTCGGTTTACTGCATACTCATATCTCTACAACCCTAGCGTCACCGAACCTTAAGTGTGTAGACCCTACGGGTTCGGGAGACATGTAGACATGACCGAGACACCTCTCCGGTCAATAACCAACAGCAGGATCTGGATACCCATGTTGGCTCCCACGTGCTCCTCGATGATCTCATCGGATGAACCACGATGTCGAGGATTTAAGCAACCCCGTATACAATTCCCTTTGTCAATCGGTACGTTACTTGCCCGAGACTCGATCGTCGGTATCCCAATACCTCGTTTAATCTCGTTACCGGCAAGTCACTTTACTCGTACCGCAATGCATGATCCCGTGACCAGACACTTGGTCACATTGACCTCATTATGATGATGCATTACCGAGTGGGCCCAGAGATACCTCTCCGTCATACGGAGTGACAAATCCCAGTCTCGATTCGTGCCAACCCAACAGACACTTTCGGAGATACCCGTAGTGCACCTTTATAGTCACCCCGTTACGTTGTGACATTTGGCACACCCAAAGTAATATGACGGTATCCGGGAGTTGCACAACCTCATGGTCTAAGGAAATGAAACTTGACATTTGGAAAAGCTCTAGCTAAACGAACTACACGATCTTTGAGCTATGCTTAGGATTGGGTCTTGTCCATCACATCATTCTCCTAATGATGTGATCCCGTTATCAATGACATCCAATGCCCATAGTAAGGAGACCATGACTATCTGTTGATCAACGAGCTAGTCAACTAGAGGCTCACTAGGGACACGTTGTGGTCTATGTATTCACACGTGTATTACGATTTCCGGATAACACAATTGTAGCATGAATAATAGACTATTACCATGAACAAAGAAATATAATAATAACCATTTTATGATTGCCTCTAGGGCATATTTCCAACAGTTTCATCATAAGTATCATGCATAGCAGAAGTGGCATCATCAATAACATGCGACATATCAGAATTCATAGCAGTAGCAGGTTTAGGTGTCGCAAGCTTATTTATAATAGAAGGAGAATCTAGTGCAGAGCTAGATGGCAGTTCCTTACCTCCCCTCGTAGTTGAGGGCAAAATCTTGGTTATGTCGCATGTTACTTAGTTCTTTGATCTTTCAAGTTCTTCATAGTGATCTGCAGATATAAATCCCAAGTGACTCAGAGAATAGAGCTATGCTCCCCGACAACGGCGCCAGAAATTAGTCTTGATAACCCTCAAGTGTAGGGGATCGCAACAGCTTTGGAGGGTAGAGTATTCAACCCAAATTTATTGATTCGACACAAGGGGAGCCAAAGAATATTCTTAAATATTAGTAGTTGAGTTGTCAATTCAACCACACCTGGATAACTTAGTATTTGCCGCAAGGTATTTAGTAGCAAAGTAGTATGATAGCAATGGTAACAGGGGCAAAAGGTAAAGATAACAGTATTGTAGTGATTGTAACAGTAGCAACAGAAAAGTAAATAAGCGAAGCATAATATGTGAAAAGCTCATAGGCATTGGATCAGTGATGGATAATTATGTCGGATGCAATTCCTCATGTAATAGCTATAACATAGGGTGACACAGAACTAGCTCCAGTTCATCAATATAATGTAGGCATGTATTCCTAATATAGTCATACATGCTTATGGAAAAGAACTTGCATGACATCTTTTGTCCTACCCTCCCGTGGCAGTGGGGTCCTAGCGGAAACTAACAGATATTAAGGCCTCCTTTTAATAGAGAACTGGACCAAAGCATTAACACATAGTGAATACATGAACTCCTCAAACTATGGTCATCACTGAGAAGTATCCCGATTATTGTCACTTCGGGGTTGTCGGATCATAACACATAATAGGTGACTATAGACTTGCAAGATAGGATCAAGAACACACATATATTCATGAAAACATAATAGGTTCAGATCTGAAATCGTGGCACTCGGGCCCTAGTGACAAGCATTAAGCATAGCAAAGTCATAGCAACATCAATCTCAGAACATAGTGGATACTAGGGATCAAACTCTAACAAAACTAACTTGATTACATGGTAAATCTCATCCAACCCATTACCGTCTAGCAAGCCTATGATGGAATTACTCACGCACGGTGGTGAGCATCATGAAATTGGTGATGGAGGATGGTTGATGATGACGACAGCGACGAATCCCCCTCTCCGGAGCCCCGAACGGACTCCAGATCAGCCCTCCCGAGAGGTTTTAGGGCTTGGCGGTGGCTCCGTATCGTAAAACGCGATGAAACTTCCTCTCTGATTTTTCTCTCCGCGAAACAGAATATATGGAGTTGGAGTTGAAGTCAGTGGAGCCTCAGGGGGGCCACGAGACAGGGGGCATGCCCAGGGGGTGTGGGCGCGCCCCCCACCCTTGTGGACAGGGTGTGGCCCCCCTGGTCTTGATTCTTTCGCCAGTATTTTTTATATTTTCCAAAACTTGCCTCCATGGATTTCTAGGTCATTCCGAGAACTTTTGTTTTCTACACATAAAACAACATCTTGGCAGTTCTGCTGAAAACAGCATCAGTCCGGGTTAGTTTCATTCAAATCGTGCAAGTTAGAGTCCACAACAAGGGCAAAAGTGTTTGGAAAAGTAGATACGTTGGAGACGTATAAAGTACGGTTATGACGTTTGGACACATCATTTCGCTGTGGTGTTCCAGGTGGCGTTAATTGTCAAACTATCACATGTTGTTTCAAATGAAGACCAAACTCGTAACTCAAATATTCTCCTCCATGATCAGACCGTAGAAATTTTATTTTCTTGTTACGATGATTTTCCACTTCACTCTGAAATTATTTAAACTTTTCAAATGTTTCAGACTTATGCTTCATTAAGTAGATACAACCGTATCTGCTCAAATCATTTGTGAAGGTAAGAAAATAACGATACCCACCACGAGCCCCCATACTCATTGGACCGCATACATCAGTATGTATTATTTCCAACAAGTTAGTAGCTTGTTCCATTGTTCATGAGAACGGAGTTTTAGTCATCTTGCCCATAAGGCACGGTTCACAAGCACCAAGTGATTCATAATCAAGTGATTCCAAAAGTTTATCAGCATGGAGTTTCTTCATGCGCTTTACACCGATATGACCCAAACGGCAGTGCCACAAATAAGTTGCACTATCATTGTTAACTTTGCATCTTTTGGCTTTAATACTATGAATATGTGTATCATCACTATCGAGATTCAATAAAAATAGACCACTCAACAAGGGTGCACAATCATAAAAGATATTACTCATATAAATAGAACAACCAATATTCTCTGATTTAAATGAATAATCGTCTCGCATTAAACAAGATCCAGGTATAATGTTCATGCTCAACGCTGGCACCAAATAACAATTATTCAGGTCTAAAACTAATCCCGATGGTAGCTGTAGAAGTAGCATGCTGACGGCGATCACATCGACCTTGGAACCATTTCCCACACGCATCTTCACCTCATCCTCAGCCAATCTTTGCTTAATCCGTAGCCCCTGTTTCGAGTTGCAAATATGAGCAATAGAACCAGTATCAAATACCTAGGCACTACTGCGAGCATTAGTTAAGTGCACATCAATAACATGTATATCAAATATACCTTTCACTTTGCCACCCTTCTTATCCGCCAAATACTCGGGGCAGTTCCGCTTCTAGTGACTAGTCCCTTTGCAGTAGAAGCACTCAGTTTTAGGCTTAGGTCCAGACTTGGGTTTCTTCTCTTGAACAGCAACCTTTTTGCCGTTCTTCTTGAAGTTCTCCGTCTTCCCTTTGCCCTTTTTCTTGAAACTAGTGGTCTTGTTGTCCATCAACACTTGATGCTCCTTTTTTGATTTCTACCTCCGCAACCTTTAGCATTGCGAAGAGCTCGGGAATAGTCTTGTTCATCCCTTGCATATTATAGTTGATCATGAAGCTTTTGTAACTTGGTGGCAGTGATTGAAGAACTCTGTCAATGACACTATCATCAGCAAGATTAACTCCCAGTTGAGTCAAGTGGTTGTGGTACCCAGACATTCTGAGTATGTGTTCACTGGCAGAACTATTCTCCTCCATTTTACAGTTGTAGAACTTATTGGAGACTTCATATCTCTCAATCCGGGCATTTGCTTGAAATATTAACTTCAACTCCTGTAACATCTCATATGCTCCATGACGTTCAAAACGTCGTTGAAGTCCCGGTTCTAAGTCGTAAAGCATGGCACAGTGAACTATCGAGTAGTCATCAGCTTTGCTCTGCCAGACGTTCTTAACGTTATCAGTAGCATCTGTAGTAGGCCTGGCACCCAATGGTGCTTCGAGTACGTAATTCTTCTGTGCCGGAATGAGGATAATCCTCAAGTTACGGATCCAGTCCGTGTAATTGCTACCATCATCTTTCAACTTAGCTGTCTCAAGGAACACATTAAAATTCAACGGAACAACAGCACGAGCCATCTATCTACAGCAAACATATACATGCAAAATACTATTAGGTACTAAGTTCATGATAAATTAAAGTTCAAATAATCATATTACTTAAGAACTCCCACTTAGATAGACATCCCTCTAATCATCTAAGTGATCACGTGATCCAAATCAACAAAACCATGTCCGATCATCACGTGAGATGGAGTAGTTTTCAATGGTGAACATCACTATGTTGATCATATCTACTATATGATTCACACTCGACCTTTCGGTCTCAGTGTTTCGAGGCCATATCTTCATATGCTAGGCTCGTCAAATTTAACCCGAGTATTCTACGTGTGCAAAACTGGCTTGCACCCGTTGTATGTGAATGAAGAGCTTATCACACCCGATCATCACGTGGTGTCTCGGCACGATGAGTTGTAGCAACGGTGCATACTCAGCGAGAACACTTGTACCTTGAAATTTAGTAAGGGATCATCTTATAATGCTACCGCCATACTAAGCAAAATAAGATGCATAAAAGATAAACATCACATGGAATCAAAATATGTGACATGATATGGCCATCATCATCTTGAGCTCATGATCTCCGTCACTGAAGCATCGTCATGATCTCCATCTTCACCGGCGCGACACCTTGATCTCAATCATAGCATCATTCTCGTCTCGCCAACTATTGTTATTACAACTATCGCTGCCGCTTAGTGATAAAATAAAACAATTACATGGCGATTGCATTGCACAATAAAGCGACAACCATATGGCTCCTGCCAGTTGCCGATAACTTTGTTACAAAACATGATCATCTCATACAACAATTTATATCTCACCATATCACATCACAGGAAGCCCTGCAAAAATAATTTAGACATCCTCTACTTTGTTGTTGCAAGTTTTACGTGGTTGCTACGGGCTTAGCAAGAACCGTTCTTACCTACGCATCAAAACCACAACAATTTTTCGTCAAGTGTGTTGTTTTAACCTTCAACAAGGACCGGGCATAGCCACACTCGATTCAACTAAAGTTGGAGAAACAGACACTCACTAGCCACCTGTGTGCGAAGCACGTCGGTTGAACCAATCTCGCGTAAGCGTACGCGTAATGTCGGTCTGAGCCGCTTCATCCAACAATACCGTCGAATCAAAGTATGACATGATGGTAAGCAGTATGACTATTATCGCCCACAACTCTTTGTGTTCTACTCGTGCAAATAACATCTACGGATAGACCTGGCTCGGATGCTACTGTTGGGGAACACAGTAATTTCAAAAAAATCCTACGATCATGCAAGATCTATCTAGGTGATGCATAGCAACGAGAGGGGAGAGTGTTGTCTATGTACCATCGTAGACCGAAAGCGGAAGATTTATGAAAATGCGGTTGATGTAGTCGTACATCTTCACGATCCGACCGATCCTAGCACCGAAGGTATGGCACCTCCGCGATCTGCATACACTCAGCTCAGTGATGTCCCATGAACTCTAGATCCAGCTGAGGTCGAGGGAGAGTTTCGTTAGCACGACGGCGTGGTGATGGTGATGATGAAGTTATCAGCGCGGTGCTTCGCTTAAGCACAACGACGATATGCCTGAGGTGGAAATCTGTGGAGGGGGGCACCACACACGGCTAAAAGATCAACTTGATCAACTTGTGTGTCTATGGAGTGCCCCCCTCCCCCGTATATAAAGGAGTGGAGGAGGGGGCCGGCCGGCCTCAAGGGGTGCGCCCCAAGGAGGGGAATCCTACTCCAAGTAGGAGTATGTTCCCCCTTTCCTAGTCCAACTAGGAGGGGAAGGAATGAGGGGAAAGAGAGAAGGAAAGTGGGGGGGGCGCCCCCCTAGTCCAATTCGGTTTGGGCTAGGGGGCGCACGCCCCACCTTGGCCTCCCTCCTCTCTTCCACCACTTGGCCCATGACGCCCAATAACCCCCCGGGGGTTCCGGTAACCCCCTGGTACTCCGATTTTATCCGAAACTTCTCCGGAACACTTCCGGTGTCCAAACATAGCCGCCCAATATATCAATCTTTATGTCTCGACCATTTCGAGACTCCTCGTCATGTCCATGATCACATCCAGGATTCTGAACAACCTTTGGTACATGATATCACATAAAATCATAATAACAATCGCCATCAAACGTTAAGCGTGCGGACCCTACGGGTTCGAGAACTATGTAGACATGACCGAGACACATCTCCGGTCAATAACCAATAGCAGAACCTGGAAGATCATATTAGTTCCTACATATTCTATGAAGATCTTTACAGGTCAAACCGCATAACAATATGCGTTGTTCCCTTTGCCATCGGTATGTTACTTGCCCGAGATTCGATCGTCGGTATCTCAATACCTAGTTCAATATCATTACCGTCAAGTCTCTTTACTCATTCCGTAATACTTCATCTCGTAACTAACTCATTAATCACAATGCTTGCAGGGTTTATAGTGATGAGTATTACCGAGAGGGCCCAGAGATACCTCTCCGAAACACAGAGTGACAAATCCTAATCTCGATCTATGCCAACCCAACAAACACCTTCGGAGACACCGTAGAGCACCTTGATAATCACTCATTTACATTGTGATGTTTGGTAGCACACAAATGTTCCTCCGGTGTTTGGGAGTTGCATAATCTCATAGTCTGAGGAACTTGTATAAGTCATGAAGAAAGCAGTAGCAATGAAACTGACACGGTCATATTACTAAGCTAACGGATAGGTCATGTCCATCACATCATTCTCCTAATGATGTGATCACATTCATCAAATGACAACACATGTCCATGGTTAGGAAACATAACCATCTTTGATTAATGAGCTAGTCAAGTAGAGACATACTAGGGACTATATGTTTTGCCTATGTATTCACACATGTACTAAGTTTCCGGTTAATACAATTATAGCATGAATAATAAACATTTATCATGAATTAAGGAAATAAATAATAACTTTATTATTGCCTCTAGGGCATATTTCCTTCACGAAATTCCTTCCTCGCCCAGTGGCTTAGCACCCCCCGCCCCCATGTCCATTTTGGATCATGCTTTCATATTGATATTTATTGCATTATGGGCTGTTATTACATGGTATATCACAATACTTATGCCTATCCTCTCTTATTTTACAAGGTTTACATGAAGAGGGAGAATGCCGGCAGCTGGGATTCTGGACTGGAAAAGGAGCGAATATTAGAGACCTATTCTACACAGCTCCAAAAGTCCTGAAACTCCACGAAAGTCATTTTTGGAATTAATAAAAAATACTGGTGAAGGAATCAATGTCAGGGGGCCACACCCTATCCACAAGGGTGCGGGGCGTGCCCACCCCCCTAGGGCGCACCCTCTGCCTCGTGGGCCCCCTGACAGACCTCCGGTGCCCATCTTCTGCTATATGAAGTCGTTTACCTTGGAAAAAATTAGAAGCAATCTTACGGGACGAAACTCTGCCGCCACGAGGCGGAACCTTGGCGGAACCAATCTAGGGCTCCTGCAGAGCTGTTCTGCCAGGGAAACTTCACTCCGGGAGGGGAAAATCATCACCAACGATCCTCTCATAGGGAGGGGGTCAATCTCCATCAACATCTTCACCAGCACCATCTCCTCTCAAACGCTAGTTCATCTCTTGTATCCAATCTTTGTACCAAAACCTCAGATTGGTACCTCTGGGTTGTTAGTAGTGTTGATTACTCCTTGTAGTTGTTGCTAGTTGGTTTATTTGGTGGAAGATCATATGTTTAGATCCTTAATGCATATCAATACACCTCTGATTATGAACATGAATATGATTTGTGAGTAGTACGTTTGTTCATGAGGACATGGGAGAAGTCTTGCTATAAGTAGTCATGTGAATTTGGTATTCGTTCGATATTTTGATAAGATGTATGTTGTCTATCCTCTAGTGGTGTTATGTGAATGTCGACTACATGACACTTCACCATTGTTTTGGCCTAGAGGAAGGCATTGGGAAGTAATAAGTAGATGATGGGTTGCTAGAGTGACAGAAGCTTAAATCCTAGTTTATGCGTTGCTTCGTAAGGGGCTGATTTGGATCCATATATTTCATGCTATGGTTAGGTTTACCTTAATACTTCTTTTGTATTTGTGGATGCTTGCAATAGGGGTTATTCATAAGTGGGATGCTTGTCCAAGAAAGGGCAGTACCCAAGCACCGGTCCACCGACATACCAAATTATCAAAGTAACGAACATGAATCATATGAGCGTGATGAAAACAAGCTTGACGATAATTCCCATGTGTCCTTGGGAGCGCTTTTCTCATATAAGAACTTGTACAGGCTTGTCTTTGCTACAAAAAGGATTGGGCCATCTTGCTGCACCTTCTTTACTTTCATTGCTTGTTACCCGTTACAAATTATCTTATCACAAAACTATATGTTACCTACAATTTCAGTGCTTGCAGAGAATACCTTACTGAAAACCGCTTGTCATTTCCTTCTTCTCCTGGTTGGGTTCGACACTCTTACTCATCAAAGGACTACGATAGATCCCCTACACTTGTGGGTCATTAAGACTCTTTTCTGGCGCCGTTGCCGAGGAGTGAAGCGCCTTTGGTAAGTGGAACTTGCACTACTAGGGAAAACCCTAGCAGTAGCGCGGGTTTTGTGCTCACTAGTAACGGGGGAGGGCGCGCTACTAATAAGGCACTACAGCTATTGCTTAGCAGCAGCGCGTGCCTGCCCGTGCTATTGCTAGGACAAATAGCTGCAGCGTTTGTTCGGTACCACGCTGCTGCTAAGGTAACTACTTGCAGCGTGTTTTCTGTCCATCGCTACTAGTACTTTTTTTATTTTTTCATTTCTAGTGTATTTATGCGCCATCGTACAAATATTGATACAATACCAGTTATGAGGTTTACATCATTATGTCCATAACAGTGTGTCAAATGAAAGTGGATTAGGTTCAAGTGGAGGCAATATGTGGTGCATGTCAAAAGTATACTACTAATCCAAACTTGATCTAGTTTGGACTAGTAGTACTTTCGATGTGCACCACATGTTGCCTCCACTTGAATCTAATCTGCTAGCACAAGCTATTTAATCATCCTCATAGTCATTACCACCAATAGTATTTATGTCTGTCTAAAAAAATAGTATTTATTTAATCACCACTAACACTAGCTAATAATAATCATCATAGTCATTACCACCAACACTAGCTATTTTATCATCATAGTAATATAGTGTAGCACATCATCATCCTGAAACTCATTTCTAGCTAGCTAATCACTCCTGCTGCTCTCTCTTAGGTAAAATAACATAAAACATGTATAGCTCTCCTCCTTGATCAAGATGGAGCATGCAGATGAACCTGTCTCCTAATCGTGGGTAGCACATCTGTTTGCTGCCCCCTAGTACTTCTCTGCGCTCCCCCATCACATAATTGGTCCAGTCTTGCACTATTAAGCATCCGTCGCTAATCTTGAATGCACTAAAGTAATCTGTAGGATATCTTGGCCGTAAGCTGATAATACTCATGGTACCTTTAGTCTCGATCCCATAAGGCACAACATTCATCGGGAGTCCCTGTTGAAGAACATCGTATGTTAACATACTTAGTAATGAAGTTTAGTTTCAAAAATAATGTATGGAAAAGATGCACTGATGACATATAGTAAAAATCTTACCATCCTTCCTAAGTAGATGTGACCGTAGTTCATTACGAACACTATTGGTCGCACATTTTCAGTACTAACATTTCGAAATGCAGGAAGAAAATTTGTCTTGACAGTATCAAGATCCTCAAGCCATGAAACATAATGATTGAGCTCCTTGCAGTTGAATTCAGCCCCAGGTCAGTATACGGTCCTGTCTACCAAGCGCTGGACATGTTTCCTTGCACCGAAATAAGCTGACAATACAAATTAGTTGTCAACTATTTTTGAATAAACAATATCGATCAAAGACATAAACATGGTTGAGAAACTTACATAATGGTATAACTGGAGGCGTCTGCACATCGACCCAGATGTCGGTATTACCTTCAATATCATCTTCCGGACGAATATCAAAGGTGATAACCATATCAGGCTCAAATGCATAAGTCTTGCATAGTGCTCGCCATGTTTTGCATCCAAAATAGGTGTAGTCGTCTGAATTGTACAATTTTGCATGGAAAATATAACCATGCACAGTCTTGAAGTAAACTTTCTTTTCCTCCATACTATGACTGAAACCTATCTTATCCAATACAAAAACTCTTGCATGGCAGGGGATACGCTAGTAGAATAGTAAAAAAAATATAAGTGGAAGCAAATGAAGCAGATGTCATGCTTAATTACGAAAAAAGACGTGTCGCTGTGACTTACTGTATCCACTTCGAAGTTCTCGTCCAGCTTGATGCTGAAGCGCCTATCATCATCTAGGAAGATTCCGTCGTACAGGCCGCGCTCGTCTTCGCAGTATTTGCAAATACCGAAATCCTTTTCATCGTCGGACATTTCCTATGTTCATAGTTAAAACATTTATTGAGGATCGATCGAAGACAACTACCAAGATACTCAACACACAAATCCGGGGCACTCGATATTTCCTACATATTCTGGCACAAGTCATGCCAAAATTCACGAAAAAATCTGGCATGACCTTTGCTAAAATAGGACATATCGAGCGCCTGAAATTTGCCGGAACGGAAATGAATCAATACTCCGTCAAAACATAGGCCACTCGGAGGTGTAACCTGCAAACATGACGGGCCACTTGGATATTGAGCAACACAAGATATACATTTCTAAATATCTTATAGGACTCAAATTAGCATGCATTCAATAAGCAAAAGTAAATCATCTCATACGTCCGTACATCGTCGAATATTATCACTAATACATCACGAATAGTGTCATACATATAACATCACTAATACAACTAAAACACTAGCACACGACGGGTATCGGCGCGGGCGGTGGACACCCACAGAGAAGGAACCATCACGGGATCATAGCTCCAGTGAGATCCCCGAAGAACCTGCCAGGTATTGGAGAACGGTCTGTGCTCCAACGCAAACAAGTAGCGACCGACGTGCGCGTCCTCCTCACTAACACGGTGACGCACCACCTCCGCGGAGTCCTCGAGCCTCTCGATCATCACTGGCCCACGCGACCGCCACCAAAGAAGGTTCGGGTCAACGACAGGCTGGCTCCTCACCAACCTGCGCCCCCCAGTAGGTAGCGCCTCCCAATACCACCCCGGCGGAGCCCAGTCCCGGACATGGCCGATCTTGTCAAGCAGGTGTCGTCCTCCGCCGACTCAACGACGATGATGCGAGATAGGCATGGTCCACGTCGAGGCGGGAAAAATTTCTTTAACTAAAAAATAGAAACAAGTTCTTACTAACTAGTTCTATTAATTCAACTAGTTCTTACTAAAAATAAACTTAATATAAATAAAAATATTCTACTACCTAATTAGTACCTAGTTCTTAATATGCAACTAAAATAAACTTACTATAAATAAAAATAAACTTAATATGCAACTAAAATATAGAGAAACCCTAGGCAGAGATAGGGGAGAGGGAGGAGCGGGCGTGCTCACCTCGGGTGACTGCGACGAGGGGAGGGGCAGGGCGGCGTCGAGGTCGGGGCGGCGTCCGGGGCGTCGTTGAGGTCGGGTGCGGGGGCAGCGTTGAATCTGGGGTCGGGGCGGCGTCCTGGGCGGCGTTGAGGTTAGGGGCGGGTGCGGCGTTGAGGTCGCGGGTTGGGGCGGCATAGAGGGTGCGGAGGGCGCACGGCCGCCGACGGGCGACGGTGGCGGCGAGAGTGGAGAGAGTTGGATTTGGGGGAAAGTGGCATGGGGAAGGACGAACCCCGTGGTTAAGTCAGAAGTAGTAGTAGCGCGTTCCGGGAAAAGTGATGCTGCTATCTTAGCTACAGCGCGTTCTCTGATACACGCTACTGCTACTCCTTTCTCTTCTTTCCCTTTTCCATTTAGTTTTCTTCACATTTTATTTGTTTCCTTTCACCTTATTCTATTTCTTTCATTTTCAATTACCTTTCCATTCTCTTTCCATTTAATTTTATAACCTTTAGCAGCAACGAGTTTATATTAAAACGCGCTGCTACAAACAACGTAGCGGTAGCGCGGTTCGTCATAGATCGCTACTACTATGTGTAGCCTATGGGCTAAGCCATGGGAATTTTAGTAGTAACGTGTGTACAGCAAGACGCGCTATTGCTAGATCTTTATCTGCAGCGCGGTTACCTCAGGCGCGCTGCTGCTAATTAGCACTAGCGTGCTTTTCTGACCCACACTACTGCTAAAGTTCTGTGTATAAGGTTTTCCCTAGTAGTGTTGGTAAGGAAAATTTTATGTAGTGTGCTGAATTTTACTATCACTTGTTACTATGGAAACTAATCCTTTGAGGGCTTGTTCGGGGTATCTTCACCCCGACCAGTAGAGCAAAGAGTTTCTCCTCAACCTACTGAACCTACTGAAAATGTTTACTTTGAAATTCCTTCGGGTATGGTAGAAAAACTGCTAGCTAATCCTTTTACAGGAGATGGAACATTACATCCCGACTTGCACCTAATCTATGTAGATGAAGTTTGTGGATTATTTAAGCTTGCAGGTATGCCTGAGGATGTTATCAAGAAGAAGGTTTTTCCTTTATCTTTGAAGGGAGACGCATTGACATGGTATAGGCTATGTGATGATATGGGATCCTGGGACTATAAATGATTGAAATTGGAATTTCACCAGAAGTTCTATCCTATGCATCTTGTTCATCGTGATCGTAATTATATATATAATTTTTGGCCTTGCGAAGGAGAAAGCATCGCTCAAGCTTGGGGGAGGCTTAAGTCAATGTTATATTCATGCCCCAATCATGAGCTCTCAAGAGAAATGATTATTCAAATTTTTTATGCTCGGCTTTCTCTCAACAATCGCACCATGCTTGATACTTCTTGTGCTGGATATTTTATGATCAAGACTATTGAATTCAAGTGGGATTTATTGGAAAGAATTAAACGCAACACTGAAGATTGGGATTCCGACGATGGTAAGGAGTCGGGTATGACACCTAAGTTTGATTGTGTTAAATCTTTTATGGATACCGATGCTTTTCGTGGATTTAGCACTAAATATGGACTTGACTCTGAGATAATAGCTTCTTTCTATGAATCATTTTCTACCCATGTTGATCTCCCTAAGGAAAAGTGGTTTAAATATAATCCTCCCATTGAAGTAAAAGTAGTTGCACCTATTAAAGTTGAAGAAAATACTATCACTTATAATGATCCTATTGTCCCTACTACTTATATTGAGAAACCTCCTTTCCCTGTTAGGATAAAAGATCATGCTAAAGCTTCAAATATGGTTCGTAAGAGTAATACTAAAATACCTACACCACGTGAGCAAATTAAAGTTGAACCTAATATTGTTGTGGTTAAAGATCTCTTGGCTGATAATATTGTTGGGCATGTTATTTATTTCTATGATGAAGCTGCTAGAATTGCTAGACCTGATGCTAAGAAACATAGACATGTAGTAGGCATGCCTATTATTTCTGTTAAAATAGGAGACCATTGTTATCATGGCTTATGCGATATGGGTGCTAGTGCCAGTGCAATACCTTATTCCTTATATCAAGAAATTATGCATGATATTGCACCTGCTGAGGTAGAAGAGATTGATGTTACAATTAAGCTTGCCAATGAGAGATACTATTGCACCAATTGGGATTGTTAGAGATGTTGAAGTCTTGTGTGGGAAAGTTAAATACCCTGCTGATTTTCTTGTCCTTGGTGCCCCACAAGATAGCTTTTGTCCTATTATATTTGGTAGACCCTTCTTGAATACTGTTAATGCTAGAATTGATTGTGAAAAAGATGTTGTCATGATTGGCTTGGATGATATGACTCATGAGTTTAATTTTGCTAAATTTCGTAGACAACCCCATGACAAAGAATTGCATAGTAAGGATGAAATTATTGGTCTTGCTTCTATTGGTGTGCCAACTACTGATCCTTTAGAACAATATTTCCTTGGCCATGAATTAGCTTCTATTGTCTAGTAAGGAGTTTTCCTCCAGTTATTTATCCCGTTGCTAATAGTCAATGGGGAAGTCTTGTCCATTGTGTCCCTAAGAAGGGAGGTATTATTGTTGTTCCTAATGATAAATATGAATTGATTCCACCAAGAATTATTACAGGTTATAGGATGGTAATTTATTTCCGCAAATTAAATAAAGCTACTAAAAAGGATCATTGCCCTTTACCTTTTATTGATCAAATGCTAGAAAGACTATCCAAACATACACATTTTTGCTTTCTAGATGGTTACTCTGGTTTCTCTCAAATACCTGTGTCAGCGGAGGATCAAGAAAATACCACTTTTACTTGCCCTTTCGGTACTTTTGCTTATAGACGTATGCCTTTTGGTTTATATAATGCACCTACTACTTTTCAAAGATGCATGATGGCTATATTCTCTGACTTTTGTGAAAAGATTTGTGAGGTATTCATGGATGATTTCTCCGTTTATGGATCCTCTTTTGATGATTGCTTGAGCAACCTTGAACGAGTTTCGCAGAAATGCAAAGATACTAGTCTTGTTTTGAACTGGGAGAAGTGCCACTTTATGGTTAATGAAGGCATTGTTTTGGGGAACAAAATTTCTGAAAGAGGTATTGAAGTTGATAAAGCTAAAGTTGATGCCATTGAAAAGATGTCGTGTCCCAAGGACATCAAAGGTATAAGAAGTTTCCTTGGTCATGCCGGTTTTTATAGGAGGTTCATTAAGGACTTCTCTAAAATTTCTAGGCCTTTGACTAATCTATTACAAAAAGATATTCCTTTGTCTTCAATGATGAAATCTATTACAAAAATATTGTGGCTGGTAAGGCTTTTTATTATTCAAAGCGATTTTTATGTCATAACATGAGAAATTCAGGGTGAAAATTTGACTTCTAATTTCTCCAGGGGCGTTTGCGGTGCTTCCACACAACATATCTGATGCTGCTCAATTTTATCGAGCTGAGGAGAAGAAGACTGCGGAAAAGCTCTTCTGGTCGCAGTATTTGGCGCCGAATTATCCGGTGCCATTTGTCGATCAGCTGAAGCAGCTGGTCGAACTGCACCAGGCGACCAGACTAGCCATGAAGGACTTGATTGTCCGGCTATGGCCCGCCGAGCCCATTCCAAGCAGTTACTCTGGGCTCGTGAAGCGAATTGTGAGTGCTTGTCCTCGGCTTGACGTTATTAAGCGGTCGGTCTATATAGAAGGTGCGCGAATGGCATTTGCCCGCGCAAAAGTGCACTGGGGAAAGCTGGATGCTGAAAAGCTGATGACCGAGGGACCGCCCG
This sequence comes from Triticum aestivum, assembly GCF_018294505.1. NCBI lineage: Eukaryota > Viridiplantae > Streptophyta > Magnoliopsida > Poales > Poaceae > Triticum > Triticum aestivum. The sequence goes on along the minus strand of NC_057813.1, from coordinate 74,128,305 downwards.
AGGGGAAGGAGCACCGCAAGCCCGAACTGTATTACGATGGTGTCCTGAAAGGAGCCCGCCTTGTGGCGGAGCAATGTACCAAAGACATTGTATTTCCATGAAGGCAATCATGCTGTCCTTTGTAAGGCGGAACAAAATCACCTTTATTTATGTATTGCCTGTTATATGAAAGTTTTTCCTCCTGCGCGGCCATTTTATATATTAATCTTGAGAGTTGGCCAGTCATCGGCTTCTGCCCCTATGTAGGAAGTACGGGGGTGTTCGGGATATACCTGAACACCCTTTATCCCATTCTTGGGTCCATAAAGGAGGTTGAGGGAGTCCTGGACTAGGGGGTGTCCGGATAGCCGAACTATCATCATCGGCCGGACTCCAAGACTATGAAGATACAAGATTGAAGACTTCGTCCCGTGTCCGGATGGGACTTTCCTTGGCGTGGAAGGCAAGCTTGGCGATACGGATATGTAGATCTCCTACCATTGTAACCGACTATGTGTAACCCTAGCCCTCTCCGGTGTCTATATAAACCGGATGGCTTTAGTCCGTAGGACGAACAACAATCATACCATAGGCTAGCTTCTAGGGTTTAGCCTCCTTGATCTCGTGGTAGATCTACTCTTGTAATACCCACATCATCAATATCAATCAAGCAGGACGTAGGGTTTTACCTCCATCAAGAGGGCCCGAACCTGGGTAAAACATCGTGTCCCTTGTCTCCTGTTACCATCCGCCTAGACGCACAGTTCGGGACCCCCTACCCGAGATCCGCCGATTTTGACACCGACATTGGTGCTTTCGTTGAGAGTTCCTCTGTGTCTTGGTGCTTTCATTGAGAGTTCCTCTGTGTCGTCACCGATAGGCTCAATGGCTTCTTCGATCATCAACAACGACGCAGTCCAGGGTGAGACTTTCCTCCCCGGACAGATCTTCGTATTCGGCGGCTTTGCACTGCGGGCCAATTCGCTTGGCCATCTGGAGCAGATCGAAAGCTACGCTCCTGGCCGTCAGGTCAGATTTGGAAGTTTGAACTTCACGGCTGACATCCGCGGGGACTTGATCTTTGATGGATTCGAGCCACAGCCGAGCGTGCCGCACTATCACGACGGGCATGACTTAGCTCTGCAGCCGGACAGTAACCTGGAGGCCGCACACGAGTCTGCTCTGATCTTCAATTCGGAGCCGGCTGCGCAGATCGAGGACGAGTGGCTAGACAGCGCCTCGGGGGCTGCAAACTCTACGGCGATAGAGCCGAACACTAACCTTGTCCCTCATGAAGCTCGTGACTCCGAGGTGCCGGACTCCTAGCCGAACTCCGAACCTCCTGCGCCCCCTCCAATCGAATCCGATTGGGCACCGGTCATGGAGTTCACCGCTGCGGACATCTTTCAACACTCACCTTTCGGCGACATCTTGAGTTTGCTAAAGTATCTCTCGTTATCAAGAGAGCCCTGGCCGGACTGCGGTCAGGACGGTTGGGATGCAGACGACGAAGAAATTCAAAGCCCACCCACCACCCACTTAGTAGCCACTGTCGACGATCTAACCGACATGCTAGACTTCGACTCCGAAGACATCGACGGTATGGACGACGATGCTGGAGACGACCAAGAACCAGCACCTACTGGGCACTGGAAAGCCACCTCATCATATGACATATACATGGTATATATCCCAAAGGATGGGAATGGCGAAGGAACAACAAAGGATGACCCCTCCAAGAAACAGCCCAAGCACCAGCGGCCGCGGCGCCGCTCTAAATCCCGCCACAGCAAGAATGGAGATTCCGGCACCGGAGATAATAACACCCCAGAAAGTGCCGAAGACAACCCCCTCCAGCAAGATTCAGAGCAGGAGGACGGAGACGCCAGCCCTCATGAGAAAGCAGCAGACGAAGAAGTAGAGGATTACATGCCTCCCTCCGGAGACGAGGCAAGCCTCGACGACGACGAATTCGTCGTGCCTGAGGATCCCGTCGAACAAGAGCATTTTAAACGCAGGCTTATGGCCACGACAAACAGCCTCAAGAAAAAGCAGCAGCAGCTTAGAGCTGATCAAGATCTGCTAGCCGACAGATGGACTGAAGTCCTTGCGGCCGAAGAGCATGAGCTCGACCGCCCCTCCAAAAGCTACCCTAAACGCAAGCTTCTCCCCGATTAGAGGAGGAGACATATGAACCTGCATCACCAGCAGACAATACGGCTGACCGACCACCCCGTGGCCGCGACAGAGAGGCCTCTAGGCCCTCCACCAGAACCGTACCCCGGCACCGCTCGAAAAGCACAACGCCACAGGGGAATTCTCCGGACTTGCGAGATATATTGGAGGATAAGGCAAGACAATCAAGATCGATCTATGGATCGCGTGGGCGCCCCATGATACGCGACGACAACCGTCACACCGGACACAGTAAGTCCGGCCGGGCCGAACAAAATATACAAAGCTCTTTTGAACTCCGTCATGATATCACCCAATACAGAGGCGCCGCACACCCACTATGCTTCACAGATGAAGTAATGGATCATCAAATCCCCGAAGTGTTTAAATCTGTGAACATTGAATCTTATGATGGCACAACAGACCCCGCGGTTTGGATTGAGGACTATCTCCTTCATATCCACATGGCCCGCGGTGATGATCTCCACGCCATCAAATATCTCCCACTCAAGCTTAAAGGACCAGCCCGGCATTGGCTTAACGGCTTGCCAGCAGAGTCAATTGGGAGCTGGGAAGACCTGGAAGCCGCATTCCTCGATAACTTCCAAGGCACGTACGTGCGACCACCAGACGCTGACGACCTAAACCATATAATTCAGTAGCCAGACAAATCGGCCAGACAATTCTGGACACGGTTCTTAACCAAGAAAAATAAAATCGTCAATTGTCCGGATGCGGAGGCCCTCGCGGCTTTCAAACATAACATCCGCGACGAGTGGCTTGCCCGGCACCTGGGACAGGAAAAGCCGAAATCCATGGCAGCCCTCACATCACTCATGACCCGCTTCTGCGCGGGTGAGGACAGCTGGCTACCAAGCAGCAACAACCTCAATAAAAATTATGGCAGTCCGGATATCAAGGACCGCAATGGCAGGCCGCGTCGCAACAAAAACAAACGCCGCATTAACGGCGACAATAGTGAGGATACGGCAGTCAATGCCGGATTCAGAGGCTCTAAGCCCGGACAACGGAAAAAGGCATTCAAAAGAACTACTCCAGGTCCATCCAATTTGGACCAAATACTCGACCGCTCGTGCCAGATACACGGCACCCCCGAAAAGCCAGCTAACCACACCATCAGGGACTATTGGGTATTCAAGCAGGCAGGCAAGTTAATTGCTGAAAACAACGACAAGGGGCTGCATAGCGACAACGAGGAAGAGACCCGACCGCCGAACTAGAGGACAGAAGGGTTTCCCCCCACAAGTGCGGACGGTGAACATGATATACGCAACCCACATACCCAAAAGGGAGCGGAAGCGTGCACTCAGGGATGTATACGCGATAGAGCCAGTTGCCCCGAAGTTCAATCCATGGTCCTCCTGCCCAATCACTTTTGACCGAAGGGACCACCCCACCAGCATCCGCCACGGCGGATTCGCCGCATTGGTTTTAGACCCAATCATTGAGGGATTTCACCTCACCAGAGTCCTGATGGACGGCGGCAGCAGCCTGAACCTGCTTTATCAGGATACAGTGTGCAAAATGGGCATAGAACCCTCAAGGATTAAACCTACAAAGACGACCTTTAAAGGCATCATACCAGGTGTAGAGGATAATTGTACAGGCTCAGTTACACTGGAAGTGGTATTCGGATCCCCGGATAACTTCCGAAGCGAAGAGTTAATCTTCGACATAGTTCCGTTCCGCAGCGGCTATCATGCTCTGCTCGGACACACCGCGTTTGCAAAGTTCAATGCGGTACCGCACTACGCATACCTTAAGCACAAGATGCCAGGCCCTCGAGGAGTCATCACGGTCAACGGAAACACCGAACGCTCTCTCCGGACGGAGGAACATACGGCGGCTCTCGCGGCAGAAGTACAGTGCAGCCTCTTAAGGCAATTCTTGAGTCCGGCCGTTAAGTGACCGGACATGGCTAAACGCGCCCGGAGTAACCTCCAACAAGACCCCCTGGCACGTTCCGAGCATGCGTAGCAATGCGGCCCCAACCCTAGCCCCTACAAAATTTCAAGACGGGTCCTTCGCGTACATCATTACGCTCTGAAGATACCATGGGCATAGGGGGAGGGGCACGACCACGATAGGCCCAGAATGCGGCTTAACCACACTAGGGGCTCTCAGGTGTGTCGTTCTTTTTCTTTTCTTTTTTTTACCCACAGGACCCCGTTCATCAGAGGCCCTGTCCGGCAGTAGACCTGCCGAAATCATGATGCAACAGCCAGGGAAGGAGAAAGGCTACGACGAATCTCCAGGTGGTCTCCATTATGAGCATTAAATCTGTTTTATACACCATTCCGCAGCCTACCCCTGGAGGGGGACATGTTTAATAGTCCCATCCCTTGCTTATCGCACCATTTGTATCGTTCTGCATTCATAGCAGTATTTCTTGAATAAACAATGCACCTTTTTGCTTACAATTGCATTCCTTTCTTATACATATGTTCATTTATGACATGTTGCATCCGTACACTTTGGTACGGCTAAATACACCAGGGGCTTATGTTTCCCGCATCATGGTGCGATAAGTCTGAACACTTTCACAAGTGCGGCACCCCGAACTTATAGCATTATATGCATCGGCTCCGAATCATGTCTTGGTTCAATAGTTGGGTTTGCCCGGCTCCCATGTTTTGGTACCTTATGTTCTGTTGTATCGGCTAAGGTAGCACTGGGAGAACCACTGCGATTGCGCCCCAGTTGAGCTGGGCGAGCGCCTTAGTGGAGAAAGCTAAAACTAACAGTCATGATGAGGCGGGACCCGGTCGCTGTTCGAGAGGTTTTTTCGAGTCCCTAAAGACTTATGCCGCTTAGAGCGAGGAACCGGCTTTGTCTGGCCCAGGCATGGATAGCGCCCAAAATTCAGCCTTTCGAACACTAGGGGCTTCGCCGAAATTTAAAATTATAGAATTCTATGGATAAGTGGGAGTGTTCAAGCATTATAAGTCTGGTTGCCTTGTTCGTTGTGTTGAGCGCCTCCCTAGATGGACCCAAAAATGGGAACAAGAGTGCTCAAATTTATCCCGAACACCCCAGCACTCGTGGCATGGGGCCGAAGCCGACGACTTGCCATCTCTCAGATTTGATAAACGGCCGCACAGAAGGTAATATTTTAAATTAACAAGCATTTCTTAGCGCGTATGAACAAAGTTTTCAGCGCACAGGATAACAAAATGCGAGTCTACTCAAATATTAAATCTTTGGAGCACTCACCCGCAATAGTGTGGGCACCCTTCAGAACAGTCTTATAATACATCTCGGGAGTACGATACTCCTTGCCCAGCGGTGGCGCGTCCTTCACAAGCTTCTCAGCATCCATATTGCCCAGTGCACCTTTGCGCGGGCAAGGGCCCGACGGGCACCTTCAATACAGACGGAGTGCTTGATGACTTCAACCCATGGACACGCATCCACCAGCCACTGCACCAGGACGAAGTAGCTCCCAGGCATGGCCTCCTTAGGCCACAACCGAACTATGAGGCCCCTCATGGCCTGTTCGGCCACCTTGTGGAGCTCGACCAGCTGCTTCAACTGGTCGCTAAGGGGCACCGGATGTCCGGCCTCAGCATACTGAGACCAGAAGACCTTCTCTGTCGAGCTCCCCTCCTCGGCCCGGTAGAAAGCGGCAGCATCGGACACGCTGCGAGGAAGATCTGCGAACGCTCCTGGAGAGCTCCGAATTCGGGTAAGTGATAGGTAATTCACACTCACATGCTTACTTTGCATGAAAAATGCCTTACCCGCTGCTATTTTCTTCAACGCCTCGATTTCTTGGAGGGCCTTGTAGGCTTCGGCCTTAGCGTCTTTGGCACTCTCAAGAGCCGATGCAAGCTCAGACTCTCGAGTCTTCGAGTCACGCTCCAAGCTCTCATGTTTTTCCACGAGATCCTGGAGCTCTTGATGTACCTCCGCCACCCGCGCCTCCTGCTTCTCTCGCTCGGTGCGCTCCGCGGACGCATTATGTTTGGCCGCGGACATCGCCTCCTTCAGGGTCGCCACCTTGGTCGTGGCACCTGCAATACCCATGTTATCCTTGTCAATTTTCTTGCAACCAAATCCTTTTCTGTAAGGTACAATCTTAAATATGGTGTTATTCACCTTCCTTGTCCTCGAGCTGCTTCTTGGCACAGCCGAGCTCGTTCTCGGACCGCTCGAGGCTTTGCTTCAAAGTATTGACCTCCGCAGTCAGTGCAGCAGAGGTCAGCAGCACAGCCTGCAACCCCATATTGACATATTTCATAACTCCTGCGTATATCTTTTTAGATCCTCAGTCCGGCTTTTCTTTCCGAATACCGAACCGAACATCAGGGGCTACTGTCTATGTGGTACTATTCTACATATATCAAAATTCTTACCTCAAAGCCTGTTAGAAGGCTGCTGCAGGCTTCGGTCAGCCCGCTCTTGGCGAGCTGAACCTTCTGAATCACCGCACTCATGAAAGTGCGGTCTTCCTCTTCGATGGAGGCGCCGTTGAGCGCCTCCAGCAAGCTATCCGGCGCCTCTGGTTGGACGGAGGTCGCTGGCGTCGCGGTCTTTCCCTTCTTACGAAGGGGCCGCCCGTCGGACTCCGGAGCCCCTTCAGGTTCCGGTACGGAGTCCGGCGCAAAGTCCGGGAGGTTGCCCTGCGGCACCTCCGGGGCCTCCCCCTCCTGGAGGGTCCCTTCCCGGGATCCCACCTCAGCATCGTCCGCATCACGGGGGGTGGAGGCGGTCGGAAGGGAATCCATATCCGACGCACCCAAGGACCCGCTCGACGAAGCGGGAAAATCATCCTTGGGCGGACTGTAGGGTTGTATGCGGCATTAGAAAGACACTATGTGGCGAAAAGAAAAACCATGAAGTTATTCTGGAGTCCGGATACTTACGATCTCGCCAGGGGCTTGGCCCTTGGAGGCCAATCCTCGTCGTCATCACTGGCGTTGGGGGAGCAGTCCGGGGGAAGAGTCTTTCCCTTCTTGGACCCTTCGCCCCCCCTTGTTGGGGAAGCCTTCCTTTTCTTCCCTCCCCCCGCTGGGGGAGAGGACTTCTTCTTCTCCTCCTCGCCTTTGTGGGAGGAGTCTGCCTCGGAGTCATCGTCCGATGACACCTGAAAATGGGAACTCTTCCGAGTGCCCGTGGCCTTCTTCTTGGCCTTCTTCTCTGGCACCATGTGGGGTGCCGGAGCCAGCATCCCCATTAAGCGGGCATCCGCGGGGTCCTCTGGCAATGGGGCCGGACAGATAGTCTGTTCAGCCTTCTTCAGCCAGTCCTGTCAGAGGAGAGGGAGTTTAGATCCCGCATAGAGTCAAACTATGGAAAACAAGCGTCCCGTAAAGGGCAAAATCGCTTACCTCGCTCGCCAGACGCTGCGAGCTGAATCCGCGATCTTCCGTAGCGGATGCGGGGGCCTCGGCACCTTTAAACAGCACCCTCCAGACATCTTCGTACGTAGTGTCGAAGAGCCCTCTCAAAGTCTGGTGCTGCGCCGAATCAAACTCCCACATACTGAAGCCACGGCGTTGGCACGGGAGAATCCAGCGGATAAGCATGACCTGGACTACGTTGACAAGCTTGAGCTTCTTGTTCACTAGCTTTTTGATGCAGGCTTGGAGTCCGGTCAGCTCCTCCAAATCACCCCATGTCCGGCCACTCTCTTTCCAAGAGGTGAGCCGTATGGGGATGCCAGATCTGAATTCGGGGGCCGCTGCCCATTCAGGGTCACGCAGCTCGGTGATATAGAACCACCCCGATTGCCACCCCTTAATGGTTTCCACAAAAGTGCCCTCAAGCCAAGTAACGTTGGGCATCTTGCCCACCATGGCGCCTTCGCACTCCGCTTGGCTGCCCTTTACCACCTTCGGCTTGATACTGAAGGTCTTGAGCCACAAGCTGAAGTGGGGCTGGATGCAGAGGAAAGCCTCACACACGACGATAAACGCCAAGATATTGAGGATAAAATTCGGGGCCAGATCATGGAAATCCAAGCCGTAGTAGAACATGAGCCCCCGGAGAAAGGGACGGAGTGGGAAGCCCAGTCCGCGGAGGAAATGGGGAAGAAATACTACCCTCTCGTGGGGTCTGGGGGTGTGTAAGTGCATCTAGTGCCCCTTAGTGATTTTGGTGTATTGAAGACTTATAGGTTAAGGGACTAATGCGTTTGTGAGTGTACACAGGTCTATAAGTCTATGAGGAGTTTGATATTTATAGAGAAAGTCGACCCCTAAAAATGAAGTTCTTCAACTGAAGACTTTGATATTCTGAAGACTTTCTGAAGACTTTGAAAGTGAAGAAATTGGTGTGACCTTGAAGACTTGGTATTCATTTGTGGAACATGAAGCGTGAAGACTTTTGTTTTCGTAGTTTCATTTTCTCTTTCTTGAGTCATAGGAAACACCGTACTGTTAAAGGGGGTCGAGGAAATACTAAGGAAAAATTTCCATGTGATGCTCAACTCAAAATCCTACACCTACCAATCCCTTCGAGTGAAGCCTTTGGAAATCTCATACAGTTCAGTCACTTTCTTCAGTGACAGAGACGAAGTTCTTCTGGTCGCTGATGAATTTGTTCTGACTGAGGAGTTAGGAATTCGTCAGTGCGAATTACCTACATAGTGAGGAACATGATAGCCCTGAGGAATTTGAGAGTAAAATTTCCGACCGTTGCTGTGCTGCGCGCCAGCTGTCCCAAAATATCTTATCCACCTAACGGTCACATCATTGAAGGGCATTTATGTCTTATCATGTCGGGCTGCTCCCTAGGCTATAAATAGCCGCCCCCTACAACCACTAGCTGGTTGGCTGCTCCGAGAGAACTTGACACTTGTCATTTGAGAGCAACCCATCCTCCGAGGACTTTGAGCAAAAATCATCAAGTGAGGAAAAACCCCAAACCCAAACACCTACAAACCCAAGTGATTGAGCATCACTGAAGAAATTGATCCTACGTGGATCCGACGCTTGTTACCTTTGAAGACTGTGCTTCTTATAGACGGTTAGGCATCAAGGTCTAGAGCATCCAAGAGGAATTGTGGATCGCCGAGTGACCAAGTCTGTGAAGGTTTGGAAGTCGCCTGAAGACTTACCACGAGTGATTGGACGGGATCTGTGTGATCTTAGTTCAAGGAGAATACGGTGAGGACTGGGTGTCCTGACCTGCGTGCTCAGCGACTGGGTGTCCGGGTCTGTGTGTCCTCGAGTTTAAATACTCAGCCGCTCCAACCAGACGTACAACTAAGACAGCAGTTGGAACTGTTCTACCAAATCATTGTCTTCACCAACCTACTGGTTCTATTTCCTCAACCATTTCATTTCCTCATTATTGTGTTGAGTGCTTGTTCATATCTGTGTTTGAAGACTTTGACTGAAGACTTTCTCAATTTCCTCAGTTCAATTTCTTCAGTCTGTTTGTCTCATCTTGTGTTATCCTGTGATTACGCTTTCTGTACTCTGTGCTAGTTTTCATTTCATCATGACGACCATGCTTGTATTCTGTTATGCTTACTTCTGAGTACTTATTCCGCTGCTAATAGTTCTTCGCTAAGGTATTTCCTCACCGGCAAATTCCTCAGTGAAGATTTCATAAAAATCGCCTATTCACCCCCCCTCTAGTCGACATAACGCACTTTCAATTGGTATCAGAGCATGGTACTCCCTTGTTCTATGTGATTTTGGTTTAACCTCCTGGAGTTTTAGTTATGTCGACCGCAGGTATGATCAAGGTCTCGGCTGGGTGTCCTACCTTTGATGGGATGGACTACCCCTACTGGAAAAACAAGATGCGAATGCACCTCGAGGCAATTGACAACGATCTCTGGTATGTTGTGGAAAATGGTGTTCCCTCAGTTTCACCCTCACTGAACGCTACCGATGTGAAGAGATTCAAGCAACTCGATTCTCAAGCGAAGAATATCATATGTGGCCATCTGAGTAAAGGACAGTACGGAAGAGTGAGTGCTTTGGAAACTGCTAAGCTTATCTGGGATAGGCTGTCCAAAATGAATGAAGGAGTCTCAACTCAGTGTGACTCTCGAGTTGATGTTCTTCGGAATCTCTTCAACCGCTTCTAAAGACTCGACAATGAAAATGTCCAACAAACCATTGATCGCCTCATTGACATCTCAAATGAGCTTCAAGCCCTCGGTGCCACTGACATCACTGACCATGAGGTGGTAAAGAAACTGTTGAGATCGCTTGATTCCTCATTTGATACTCTGGGTCTGATGATACAAGAACGGGCTGACTACAAGTCTCTTGATCCTGCCGATATCCTCGAAAGGCTAAATACTCACGAGTTCCAGCTTGCTGAAAAGAGAGATCTCTATGGTTTGAGCTATGACAAACCACGTGCCCTGAAGGCCAAGGTTGTGTCTGAGTCTGAATGTGAGGACTCTGGTAGTAGCCTTGGTGATCCTGAAGAATTGAGTCAGGAGCTAGCACTGCTCGTGAAGAAATTCCAGAAGTTCTCAAGACGTGGTCGCTTTGGAAAATCCTCAAGAAGAAGTGATTCATCATCAAGTGACTATAAGAGAAGACTGTGCCACAAATGCAAGAAACCTGGTCATTATATTCAAGATTGTCCTCAGTGGGAAAAGGAATTGAAGAAGAAGAAATACAAGGATTACAGTTCTGATGATGCGAAGAATAAGAAGAAATCATCAAAATCTTCGTCATCAAAATCCTCGAAGTCTTCATCTCACAAGAAGAGCAGCTCTAAGAAGGCTCGGGCATTCATTGGCAAGGAAATGGACTCTGAAGCTGAACCTGAGGAAAATGAGGAAGAGGAGGCGTCTGAAGAATCCGAATCTAGTGTGGCGAGTCTGGCCTTTGCTACTGCTTTCGTTAGCAAGTCCATCTTCAACACTGAAGAAACTGACTCCACCAACAAGCCTGATGAAGATAATGATGACTACGCTCCCACCTATTGCTTCATGGCAAAAGGTGCAAAGGTACTCAAGTACACCTCCTCTGAATCTAGTGAAAATGAATCTGATGAGAATCTCAAGCCCAGCTACTCTAAACTTGCTAAGATTGCTGTAAAACAACAAAGGGCTTTTGAAAAGGTTCAAAACATGCTAGACAAAAGTGATGATATGTTGGGTGAAGAAATGGATCGCACTAAAGCCCTGACTGAAAATCTTCAGAGACTTCATTCTAGGTTTGATAACCTTTAAAGTCATCATAACACTCGGTTATCTGATCATGAGAAACTTTCTTATGAATTTCTTCAAAGAAAGCAAGATCTTGAGAAGCTAAGAGTGAGTTATGAAGATCTTCAGAAGGAGCGCGATTCATTACTTGCTCAACAAATCAGCACTTCTCAGGAAGAATTTGTTCCTCCATGCTAAAATGCATTGAACGTGAATCTGCTAATTCTTCACCTGAATGTTCAAATGCTTCAACTGTTACAAATTCTTCACCTGCCTCTGCTATCACTAATTCCTCATCTGAGGACATTGCTAGTATCACTGACGATGCAGGGCTGAAGGAACTGTACACGACAGGCATGTACAAAAGCCTCAAAGGGCATCAGATTCTTTGTGATGTGCTCAAAAAGCAGATCCTCAATAGAAACCCTAGGAAAGAGGGTATTGCCTTTGAGAGGAAACTTAATGCTGATGGAACATATTGGAAACCTGAGCAGTACCCCAAAACCTCATGGGTTGCTGCAAAGGGACCTCCAGTTGATCCATCCATGTTATCTGTCTTTACATGTGAATCTCCTCATTCTTCTGATGAGTCATTTGACTCCAACTATAAACTGTTCAAAAATCAGAATGGTGAAGTATTTGCTAGATATGTTGGGACTAACTGCAGGAACGGTTCCCCTATGAAGAAAATCTGGGTTCCCAAACGTTATGTTGAAAGTCTTCAGGTGAATGTCCTCATGACACCACCTGAGAAGAATAGGAACCCCAGATCAAACTCTTCATATGGACCAAATTCTTCATATGGATCCAAGTCCTCATACTGACAAAATTCCTCACGTGGATCAAATTCCTCAACTGGATCAAAGTCCTCATATGATCATCAACGTGCTAACAACTCTGTTTCGCAGGGTAGAGCTAAGGGCTATGAATATGCACATTATTCTTCAAATCATTATGTTCATAAGTCGTTGAAGAATTTCTCTGCTTATTCATATACTTACCCTAACCCCTCTTATGTGAAACAAAATGGTTTGGCTTCTATGCCACCATTCTCGTATGGTGCTCGCAGAGTGATGAACTCTTTGCCACCCCTTCAGATGTGGGTGGTGAAGAAAAAGAACTAATCTCTTCTGCAGGGTCAGGTCTCCAGACGTGCCTTAACGTCTGAAGAATTTGCCGGGGACCTGACAAAATTGCCTGAAAGGGCGCAGGCTAACCATGATGAAATGAACTTTCATTTCACACGTCCTCCTACTGCTATATCTGTTTACCGCTTGATGAAATTCATTTGATGAACTTGATATCATATTCTTCTCTGATGAAGCATATGAGATTGTAAGTTACACTAATTCATCTGCAGGATGATCAACCCAAAACCACTGAATGGGTCCTCGATAGTGGATGTACAAATCACATGACTGGTGACAAGAATCTTTTGATAGATGCTCCCTTATCACCGTCACATCTGAAGCATATCATCTTTGCTGACAAAGGCAAAAGTCAGGTATTGGGTCTTGGTAAGGTTGCGATCTCTAAGGATAAACACATGGACAAAGTCATGCTTGTTGAGTCCTTAGGATACAACCTCATGTCAGTCTCAATGCTTTGTGATCTTGATATGGTTGTTGTCTTTAGCAAGTATCGTTGTGTTGTGATTATGGAAGCTGACAATTCCAAAGTCTTCGAAGGCTTTAGGAGAGGAGATTTGTATATTGTTGATTTCTCTACAGGACCACAACCAGCCGTGTGTCTACTTGCAAAAGCTTCAGAAGGCTGGCTATGGCATCGACGACTTGGTCACGCAGGCATGAGGAATTTGCACACGCTTGCGAAGAAGAAGCATGTCATTGGCATTGAGAATGTCAACTTCCTCAAGGATCACTTATGCGGAGCCTGTGAAGCTGGAAAAATGACCAAGGCCAAGCATCCAGCGAAGACTATCATGACCACTACTCGTCCATTCGAATTGCTTCACATGGACCTCTTCGGACCTAATCATTACTCAGCATTCTCTAATGCTGCATCTCTATATGGTTTTGTCATTGTTGATGATTACTCTCGATATACATGGATACACATTGTTACTTACAAACATGAAGTGCAGGAAGTCTTCAAACGATTCTCCTCGAGGGCTTCAACCAACTTTGGTGTGAAGATCAAACACATCAGAAGTGACAATGGAACTGAGTTCAAGAATTCCGGTCTTGATGACTATCTTGATGAACTTGGTATTACTCATGAGTTATCTGCTCCTTATACTCCTCAGCAAAATGGCGTCGTGGAGCGCAAGAACAGAACTCTTGTTGAGATGGCTCGCACTATGCTTGATGAATACAAAACGCCTCTTCGTTTTTGGATTGATGCAATTGATACTGCGTGCCATATCATCAACAGAGTATATCTTCACAAATTCTTCAAGAAGACGGCCTATGAACTCCTCACTGACAAGAAACCCAATGTGAGTTATTTCAAAGTCTTCGGTGCAAAATGTTGGATTAGAGATCCTCACCACAATTCTAAATTTGCACCGAAAGCACATGAAGGTTTTATGCTTGGTTACGGAAAGGACTCACACACCTACAGAGTCTTCAACGTCGCTCATCACAAGATTGTTGAAACTGTAGATGTGCGGTTCGATGAAACTAATGGCTCGCAAAGAGAGCACCTACCTTCTGTGTTAGATGAACCAGCACCTGAGGATTCTATCAAATTCAAGGCAACTGAGGATGTCATTCCTACTGAAGAATCTGCTGAAGAATTCATTCCAGTACGCGAAGAACGTCGAGCTGACGCACCTGAAGATAATGCTGAAGACAATGGTGCTGAGGAAAATGATCAAGTACCTCGATGACAACCAGCTCATCCTCGCATTGCAAAAGAAGTACAAGTTGACAAGATCATCGATGACATTGAAGCGCCAGGTCCTCTCACACGCTCAAAAGCTTCACATTTATCTAACTTTTGTGGGCACTATGCTTTTGTCTCTATCACAGAGCCCACTAAGGTAGATGAAGCATTTTTGGAGCGGGAGTGGATTCAGGCTATGCAAGAAGAATTACATCAGTTCGAGCTCAACAATGTCTGGGAACTGGTCAAACATCCAGATCCTCGCAAGCATAATATCATTAGCACAAAGTGGATCTACCGCAACAAGCAAGATGAAAATGGCCTTGTGGTAAGGAATAAGGCACGATCGGTAGCTCAAGGCTACACACAGGTTGAAGGAATTTATTTCGATGAAACTTTTGCACCTTTTGCTAGACTTGAGGCTATTTGCATATTACTTTATTATGCTAATCATCATGATATCATCTTATATCAAATGGATGTGAAAAGTGCATTCCTCAATGGTAAGCTTGAGGAAGAAGTATATGTTGCTCAACCCCTAGGTTTTGTAGATCCAAAGAATCCTGACAAAGCCTTCAAACTTAATAAGGCCCTCTATGGCCTCAAGCAAGCCCCTCGGGCGTGGTATGATACATTGAAGGAATTCTTCGTGAAGAATGGCTTCACACCCGGTTCACTCGACCCTACTCTCTTTACTAAATCATATGATGGTGAACTGTTTGTGTGCCAAATATATGTTGATGATATTATCTTTGGATGTACTGACCAACGTTATAGTGATGAATTTGCCTATATGATGAGTGAAGAATATCAAATGTCTATGATGGGAGAGTTGAAATTCTTCTTAGGTCTTCGAATTCATCAACAGCGCAATGGCATATTCATATCTCAGGAGAAATACCTCAAAGATGTACTAAGGAAATTCGGCATGCAAGATTGCAAAGGCGTCAAAATTCCTATGCCCACAAAAGGCCATCTATGCACTGATGAAAATGGTATTGACTTCGATCACAAGGTATACCGCTCCATGATTGGCTCTTTATTGTACTTATGTGCATCTAGGCCAGATATAATGCTTAGTGTTTGCATGTGTGCCTGATTTCAAGCTGCACCAAAGGAATCACACCATAAGGCTGTGAAGCATATTCTTCGATATCTAGCTCACACACCAACACTAGGATTATGGTACCCCAAGGGCACTGTTTTTGATCTCATTGGATATTCTGACTCTGACTATGCTGGTGATCGTGTGGACCGCAAGTCAACTTCTGGCACTTGTCATTTCCTCGGATGATCTTTGGTCTGTTGGTCCTCGAAGAAACAGAACTGCGTATCACTGTCCACTGCGGAAGCTGAATACATTGCTGCTGGTTCTTGCTGTGCTCAACTGCTTTGGATGAAGCAAACACTCAAGGACTATGGTGTCAACGTGAAGAATGTGCCTCTCCTTTGTGACAATGAGAGTGCCATCAAGATTGCTCACAACCCAGTTCAGCACTCGAAGACAAAGCACATTCAGATTCATCATCATTTTCTTCGTGATCATGTGTTGAAGGGCGACATCTCCATCGAGCACGTGAAGACTGAAGAACAGCTAGCTGATATCTTCACTAAGCCCTTGGATGAGAAGAGATTTAGCAAGTTGCGTGTGAGCTAAATATCTTAGAATCTTCGAATGTTCTTTGAAAAGGACACACATCCTAACACTTATGCAAAATTGATGACTTAGATGTGCAACACATGAAGAAACGTTTTTCTTCAATCAATGAAGAATAACACTCTAAGTGTGAAGAAATTAATGAAGAATTTGATTCTCAGAGTCCTACGACAATTGTATGCGGTGTCTGAAATCATCATTCTTATACGGTGGGTCACGCCACCACAAAAAGTTGAAAATCTTCAATTTGAGTTTTTCCTCAATTTTTGAAATTCTTCAGTTACTCAAATTCTTCAACTTTGCAAAATCTTCACCGTTTCCTTCGTTTTTCTTCATTGGCTATATATATATATATATATATATATATATATGAGTTTATGTCCTCTACGGCATGCACTTATAGCTATTTCTTCAAGTTGCTTTTTTCTGCTAAGTGAATGTGATCGGACCCTTCCCCCTCTATGCTATACTCAACCCAATCTATTCACAAATTCTTCATGTGCGTTCTATTTGAAACTCGTTCAAAATCTTCACTGTGTCCTGGTCAGCTGAAGAAATTGCGAACGAAACTTTAAAACAAATCTTATCCAAATTTTCGGTTTTGCCGCTCAAACTGTTCCGCATCCCACGATGCATTATTCTATTCACCCATGATCGTACACGATCTCCACTACACAGTACGTGGGTGACACATGTCGTGTGAAGGAGAAAGGGCAGGGGCATGTTCGTCCCAAATCTTCGGGCGAACAGTTTTTCACCGTGTCTATAAATACCCCTCTCCCCTTCCTCACTTCATTTACTCCGCTCGACCTCTCTCTCCCGCTCGAACTCCTCAAACCCTAGCGCCGCCGCTACTCCATCGTCGCCTGTGAGGAAGAGCTTCACTGCCTCGACCTCGTCGCCGTCGTACTCATGCCGACCGCGGAAATCTTCACTCCACCGCCGCCGTAGCTGTCTTCCTCCGCCGAGTTAGCGCAAGGAAGATCTAACCTGACGAACTTCCCATCTGTTCTTCTCAGTTCGTCGTGTTCTTCACTTCGGGTAATTAAAAGTTACTTTTATTACTCGCCTTGATTCTCAAGCTTTCCTGAAAATCTTCAAAGGTGTTTATTCTTCAAATCTTCACACATATGAACACCACACACATCATATGATCTTGAACTGTTTCTCTAAGCAAGCATTTTCTTCAAGATTCCCTAATTGTGTGGATCTTCGATCTGTACAACTTTGGAACCTAAGACAAGAACGCTTAGTGAAATTCCTCAAGGTTCATCTGGTCAAATTCCTCAAAACTTGTTCTTTTCAAAAAAAAAACCTTCTCAGAACGCATATGACCTCTCCAAATTCCTCGCACCTGTACTCTGTTCACAGGTACTCATGTCTGCTGCTGAATCACTAGGTTCTCATCAACTTAACTCATTTGCAGCGTTCCTCGAAGAAAAACTGCATACTTCTTCAGAGACCTCAATTGTTCAGATTCCTCAACTGAAGAATATGGCAGACGGTAAGAAGCCGCAGAAAGGAGGAAAGAAACCTGAGGTTATGACTGTGTTTGAAATCCCTGAGGAAATATATGCTGACTATTGCACACTTGATGAAGCAAAATTTGGCAAAGAAAACAAAAATCAGCGCAAGGTGCGCATTCAGAAGATTGAACGGATATCGGCAAGGGAATGGAGGGAATACAGATATGTGACTCCAAAGTACATGAAGAAATTCGCCCTCAATCCTCCGTGCCCAAGAGCTCCATTGACACTTGGCCAAGTAGTTGACCCCACAAGCATCAAACGTGGTGAGGACTTTCCTGAAGAATGGGCTAAACGCCAAGCTAAATTGGCAAGACAAGCCAAGGAGGCAGTGAAGAAATTCAATGAGGATTCTGCCACTGCTACTGCTACTGAGGCCTCGGTCAAACCGAGGAAATCCATGCCAAGGAAGCATGCTCGTAAGCCAAGTGCTTCACCATCAGCGCCCTCACGGCCAAGTTCCTCAGCAGCGCCCTCAAGGCAAATTCCTCACACTACTACAGCTCCACCAAAGTCCTCAACAGCGCCTTCAAAGTCCTCAGCTCCTGTGCATCTGGCTACATGTCAAAGGACTGTTGGTTTCTCGATTGCCTCTGGTGTCTCAGCAAGTTCCTCAGCTGCACCAATTTCATCATCTGGCCCGACTCTGCTGAAGACCAAAGCAACAGCTGGACGAGGTCCTCGGCCAAGTCCAAAGAAGAAACAGGTCACATTCCATGTGCCTTATGATGATGAAGCTTCTGATGATGAACTTGCGGAAATCATCAGAGATCGCCAAGAAAGGGCCGCTAGAGCCAAAGGTAAATTTGTGCCACTGTTGTTGGATCCGAGGAAAATCCTCGATTATATTGATCTCTGGCACAAGGATCCAAACACTCCTATGCCTGATTTTCATCTGACCCCTGGACAGAGTCATATGTTGACCCATTTCATCACTGAAGAGAAATGGAAGTTTGAAAAGGCAAGAGAGATCAAGAAAGCTCAATACAGAAAGGAGAAGTTCCTGAAGAAAAACGTTGTCAGAATGACACCTGAGGAACTTCTCAAAGTCCAGACTGAAATTCAAGACCTCAACAAAAACTTCGATGCGTATTATGCTGATTGGCAAGGAGCCAAAGTCAGATTCGTCAACCTGACGAAGAAATTCACCAATGTTGCTGCTCCAACGCAACATGAAATTCCTCAGGCTGAAGCCTCAGCTCAGCCGACTGAAGAACATGCCAGCACCGCTGATGAAGTTCAGGCTGCTGATGAAAATACCAGTTCTAGGGCTGATGATCCCATTCCAGCCGCTGAAGAAATTGCCGGGGCATCCACTAGTGGTGCGCCTAAAGAAACTGAACAAGTCAGGGCAACTGCATCAGTTGCGCCTGAAGAAATTCAACCAGATTCCTCAGCTCCTCCTACGCCAACGCCAACTCCAATTCTTCCATCTGCCTTTGATGTGAAGAAGACCATGGCTGCAGAGCGAGCTGCAGTGAAGAAAAGGAAGGCATCAGCTGTGTCAAATTCTTCGGATGCGAAGAAAATGAAGCCAATGACCAGCTCACTTGAAAATCCAATTGATGCTGTTCCGATTTCCTCCATGCCATCAAAGGACCTTGTTCCTTTTGGAGAAGACTATGAGATCCCAATCGGATCAGATGAAGAACATCATTCTGCTGCTTCGTCGGAGCAGATTGATGAAGAAATTGAAGTGGACGCAATCCCTTCAACGCCAGTCATTTCCTCACCTATGCCTCAGTTCACATCTGAAGAGGCTGGTGTTGAGGAAATTGAAGATGAAGATGTGGATATAGGATGCACCACACCTGTGATGAATGATGACTTTTGGGAAAGTCAGCATCCCAATACTCCTCTCTTCACCCCGATACAACAGATTCCTCAGTCCCCTGCCCAACAGTTCAAATGGGCTCTGAAGAAACTCAACCCACTCACTCTGTGCATGAAGAAATTCCAGCCACTAGTGCTGATGAACCTGCTGCTGCTGATCCTCAGACTGCACCTCTTGAGGAACAAGAAATTCCTCAGCCTGAAGAACCTGAGCTCGCGATTCCTGAGGTGGTGATGCAACTCACTGACACCCCTCTGCCAAAGCAAAAGAATCCATTCTCAAGCAAACAGAAGTTCAAGGCTGAAGATTTCTTTGCCGAGCACGTATTCTTCACTGACTATAATCCATATGATTCTGCTCGCATAAGGAAGAGGCGTTTCTGGACTGCCAGCCAAGCCAATTTCTATTCCTCAGTGCTCTTCAACAAAGACAAGGTCTTCGATCATGCACATATTCCTCATGTGGACATGGAGTCTCTGCCCGGCTTTGAGCCAGTCCTCAGTGTTCTTCACGACGCAGGACTTCTGAATTTCTGCATTGATATCTGTGACTGGAATGAAGAACTCATTCTTCAATTTTATGCAACCCTGCACATCACCGGAAACCCTGAAGACGTGAACACATGGGTATTAGACTAGATGTCTAAAAATACTCACTACAAGGCACCAGCAACTGAATTGCTTCGTGCTCTACCACTCAGTCTTCCAGTTGATGATGCTCGTTGTATCTACAACGAACCAGAACTTTCAAATCACTATATGCAAGTGCTGATGAAGCCTTTGAAGCCAAGGCAGGCCCCAAGAACCAAATTCCTCGTCAAGGAATTATTGTATGTGTCTCGGACTGTCTATCGAATTCTGACGAAGACAATGAGTCCCATCAAAGGCCACGACTCAAATGATGAAGAAGTCGTTGGCATCATGAAGAATATGCTTTTCAACATCATTCACGGCGTTCCCGTCAACTTCCATGATTTCTTCATGAGGACTCTGGCCAATATTGCTATGTCACCATTCGAGCTGAAGCCTTATGCTCCTTGGATTATGAGATTCTGAACTACAAAGCTGACACTCTGAACCACGGTAGCTACTTGCCTCCCATTGAAGTCCTCAAATGGATAGTTTCATCAGCTGATGATAAAGGCAAGGCCGTTGCTGTGATCGATGAAGGCATTCGTCCATTGGATGGTCAATTTCGCAAGGCTGCATCTTACTCTACGAATGACGATTCTGCCACACATGACTCTGCCGCAAATACCTCAGCCAAGCAAAATCCTCAAGCCACAGCACCCTGGGTGATGACTGACCGTGAGTTACTCCTCAGTCTTCATCAGAAGGTTGATCGCAATCACAAATGGGTCAAGCGTCAGTTTGGTTCAATTCTTCACAACATGACCTCAACACACAATGCAGTGCTACCTCCATGAAACCTTCAACCGTACCTGGGCTGTTCTCTCTCATGTCTACAGCGCTGCATATCTGAAGAATATGGGTCTCAAGGAAGAATTTGACTGGTCTGCACCTCCACCGAAGAAATTCAAGAAGGTCAAAGTTCCTTCCTTGGTGGCCAGCTCTTATTCTTCATCACGTGACACTGATGAGTATGAAGACTTGGACGACACTGCGGCAGGCCCTGCTTCAACAAACAACCCCGACAACGCGGGCGCTCCTCCATCGACTTGAAATTCTTCAGGGGCGTTAGTCCTTAGTTTCAATCCTTTTGGTCATTTGATGACAAAGGGGGAGAAATCTGAGTTAGTCTTCAAGCGGGTCTATATTAAGGGCATTTTTTAAGTTACAACTCTCGTTCTTCTGAAACTTTTGTTTGGATCGAGTTGTAATCTTAAACCCGATGGTGTGCTGATACTTTTGTTGCATTATGCTTTGCATGCTTATTCCTCGTCAATGACATTGCACGCATGCTGAATCTCATCAGGCACCATATTTCATCATGTATTTCAAATTCTTCACATTATATATCAAATGCGTGTATGAATTACAATATATAGGGGGAGATCTCCATGATTCAACTCTTCAAATGTGCATTGCCTCAAAATCAAATTCCTCACTATGCACATCTTCAGGGGGAGTTCTTCTATATCTTGTAATCAAATTCCTCAATATCAGTGTATACACTTCATATGTTTATCCCCGTTGAAAACTTAACCTATGTTGTCATCAATCACCAAAAAGGGGGAGATTGTAAGTGCATCTAGTGCCCCTTAGTGATTTTGGTGTACTGAAGACTTATAGGTTAAGGGACTAATGCGTTTGTGAGTGTACACAGGTCTATAAGTCTATGAGGAGTTTGATAATTACAGAGAAAGTCGACCCCTAAAAATGAAGTTCTTCAACTGAAGACTTTGATATTCTGAAGACTTTCTGAAGACTTTGAAAGTGAAGAAATTGGTGTGACCTTGAAGACTTGGTATTCATTTGTGGAACATGAAGCGTGAAGACTTTTGTTTTCGTAGTTTCATTTTCTCTTTCTTGAGTCATAGGAAACACCATACTGTTAAAGGGGGTCGAGGAAATACTAAGGAAAAATTTCCATGTGATGCTCAACTCAAAATTCTACACCTACCAATCCCTTCGAGTGAAGCCTTTGGAAATCTCATACAGTTCGGTCACTTTCTTCAGTGACAGAGACGAAGTTCTTCTGGTCGCTGATGAATTTGTTCTGACTGAGGAGTTAGGAATTCGTCAGTGCGAATTTACCTACACAGTGAGGAACATGATAGCCCTGAGGAATTTGAGAGTCAAATTTCCGATCGTTGCTGTGCTGCGCGCCAGCTGTCCCAAAATATCTTATCCACCTAACGGTCATATCATTGAAGGGCATTTATGTCTTATCATGTCGGGCTGCTCCCTAGGCTATAAATAGCCGCCCCCTACAACCACTAGCTGGTTGGCTGCTCCGAGAGAACTTGACACTTGTCATTTGAGAGCAACCCATCCTCCGAGGACTTTGAGCGAAAATCATCAAGTGAGGAAAAACCCCAAACCCAAACACCTACAAACCCAAGTGATTGAGCATCACTGAAGAAATTGATCCTGCGTGGATCCGACGCTTGTTACCTTTGAAGACTGTGCTTCTTCCAGCTGGTTAGGCGTCAAGGTCTCGAGCATCCAAGAGGAATTGTGGATCGCCGAGTGACCAAGTCTGTGAAGGTTTGGAAGTCGCCTGAAGACTTACCACGAGTGATTGGACGGGATCTGTGTGATCTTAGTTCAAGGAGAATACGGTGAGGACTGGGTGTCCTGAGCTGCGTGCTCAGCGACTGGGTGTCCGGGACTGTGTGTCCTCGAGTTTAAATACTCAGCCGCTCCAACCAGACGTACAACTGAGACAGCAGTTGGAACTGGTCTACCAAATCATTGTCTTCACCAACCTACTGGTTCTATTTCCTCAACCCTTTCATTTCCTCATTATTGTGTTGAGTGCTTGTTCATATCTGTGTTTGAAGACTTTGACTGAAGACTTTCTCAATTTCCTCAGTTCAATTTCTTCAGTCTGTTTGTCTTCATCTTGTGTTATCCTGTGATTACGCTTTCTGTACTCTGTGCTAGTTTTCATTTCATCATGATGACCATGCTTGTATTCTGTTATGCTTACTTCTGAGTACTTATTCCGCTGCTAATAGTTCTTCGCTAAGGAATTTCCTCACCGGCAAATTCCTCAGTGAAGATTTCATAAAAATCGCCTATTCACCCCCCCTCTAGTCGACATAACGCACTTTCAGGGTGGGGATGAGCTCTCCCTCGTCGGGGAGCCGGTGCACGATGTCGCTGGACAGATATCCGGCGCCGCGCAGCTTCTGGATGTGCCCCTCCGTAACGGAGGAGGCCATCCACTTGCCTCCCACTCCGGACATAGTTGGAGAAGGTTGAGGTGAGATGTGCGGACTTGGGCACTGGAGCTCGAGTACACGGAGATGGATAAGCCAAGGAGGAAGAAGGTGCAGGTAAAAGGGTTGGATCTTTATCCCCTTATATGGCCGGACGGAAACATGCGTCCCCACCGGCCTGATAAAACTCGCTTATCTCCCAAGCGCCGCAATCAATGGCGCGGTTGGGTTACACACGTCCGTATTGATGGGAATCCGGAATAAGGGGAACACGATCTCTGCTTCGACAAGACGTGCCAAGGAAACCGCTTCGCTAAACACGCTGAGGTGGTACAATAAAAACGATTCGAGTAAAGGCTTGGTAGTGGTGTGACGTCACGCCACCAAATACGTCAGCAGATTGAACTTGTGTAAATATTATTCTCTCTACGGTGGTATGTGGAATTTATTTTGCAGAACCGGACACTATCCTGGTGTTCACAGTATTCTGTAAATTATTCAGAGAAGGAACCCGCCTTGCAATGCCGAAGACAACATGCGTGCCGGACTCATCATCATTGAAGCCTGGTTCAGGGGCTACTGAGGGAGTCCTGGACTAGGGGGTGTCCGGATAGCCGAACTATCATCATCGGCCGGACTCCAAGATTATGAAGATACAAGATTGAAGACTTCGCCCCGTGTCCGGATTGGACTTTCCTTGGCGTGGAAGGCAAGCTTGGCGATACGGATATGTAGATCTCCTACCATTGTAACCGACTCTGTGTAACCCTAGCCCTCTCCGGTGTCTATATAAACCGGATGGCTTTAGTCCGTAGGACGAACAACAATCATACCATAGGCTAGCTTCTAGGGTTTAGCCTCCTTGATCTCGTGGTAGATCTACTCTTGTAATACCCACATCATAAATATCAATCAAGCAGGACGTAGGGTTTTACCTCCATCAAGAGGGCCCGAACCTGGCTAAAACATCATGTCCCTTGTCAACTGTTACCATCCGCCTAGACGCACAGTTCGGGACCCCCTACCCGAGATCCGCCGGTTTTGTCACCGACGGAGATGTTCAGCACGGCGAACCAGGCAATCAGACTATAGGGCTTTATCACTCTCACTTAGCCATAGGAATTTGAGTATGGTAGGCGTAGCCCCTGGTGTTCGGAAGACCGCACGAGGGGCTCTAACAGCACTTGATCGGTAGACTGATTCGTTGCACTCTGCATTTTTTATGGCATTATGCGGAATAAATCCTTAAAGATTTTACAACCTCTCGAACAGCTAACCAGCTCTCGCCTTATCATGACAGTCAGTTTTTGGCTTTCTCTACTGAGGTACTCATCCGGAAGAACCAGGACACAATCGCAGTAGTTCTCCCAGCGCTACCTTATCCGATATTGTGGAACTTAAGGTACCAAAACATGGGAGTCGGGCAAACCCAACTAATGACCCAAGACATGATTCAGAGCTGATGCATATAATGCTATAAGTTCGGGGTACCGAGCGACCGAGAAGGTGGTCGGACTTTGTTGCCATAGTGCGGGTACAATGAAGCCCCTTGGCGTTTTAAGGCATAATACAATATTCGGATGCTGTTATGACTAAAAATGTCAACGAGAAATGATAGCAGATAAGCGTCATATAACTCTACATGTTGTATTCGAGTAATACGTCTATGCGTATGGATACTTTTCATGTTATAAAAATGAGGTATGACGGCGTAACCTGCTTAGACAGGGCGGGAGGGAGCTGTGTGTGAATCCGAAGTATGTCTGGATTGTCTTCGGAGGGAATGTTCAAAGATTCCCCCTTTGCATGTTCGAGCCGATTTCATGACGCCAGTCCTGTTATCCTCAAAAGTGAACCTACAAAGAAAATGCGGAGAGACGTTTGTGTGCCACGGAGCGGTTGAACCGCAGGGTGTGGCCGTTCCCAACTTATGTCGGGGTATTTGACTGGCGCCTGATCGAGCCGAGCTATCCTGCCATGAAGTAGTTCAGACTCCTTTATTGGTGTCCGGGGGGTTGGTTGTCAAATCGAGGTTCAATAAAGAGGCACAACTCGCTACTTCAGTGGCCGTATGCTCTTTGGCACCGAAGTGGGGTTCAGCCTTGCCCGTAATTGTGACTATGTCACGTGGGCCTGGTATGGTACCACGTTGAATTGAGCCAACGTGGTTCGTCCCGGCAGTACGTAATAGTTACTGTATAGGGAGATAGTGTCGAAGACTGACTCTTCATTACGGTGATTATTTGGTGATCCGGAGACAACCTCTGGGTGGTGTTTATAACGCTCACCGTGTTGGTTTGCGTAGGAGTTTCTTTTGCTCTGTATTGCTTGATGGTATGGGATCCTCATTGTCTTCATTGCTTTGAGACCCCTTTATTATTTTCGGCACGTGACCGGCCAGCTTATTTGAAGACCCGACATTCTCTATTGGTATGATTGGCTGCCGTTCCTGGGGTACCATGAATTTGACATGGGCGGTCAAGTATGCGGTCCAGGCTGGATGGGCCCGAATTGCTTTTTGGAAGTGGCATTTTCCGCTGACCGGACTGGGAGCCACGGAGTCCGGCATTGACTGCCGTGTCGCGGTTGTCATCATTGTTCTGTGTCGGGCTATGTCGCTACGCAGTGCGACTAAGTATGGTTGGTTATGTTCGGCCCGGCCGGACTTGTTGGTAGTGTATCCGGCATGACGGTCATCGTCAAATGTTGGGGCGTGCCCCCGTGATCCGTAGATCGATCTTGGCTATCCTTCTTTGTTTTCCAATATATATCGCAGGTCTTGTGTATTGCCCCGGGCCGTAATGAATTGGCGTGGGGGTGCGGGCTGGTATTCGGGCTGATACACCATTTTATCTCGGCCACGAGGTGGCTGGTCAGCCTCGTCCTGTGCTGGTAGTGTAGGCTTTACGGCCTCCTCCTCGAGTTGAGGTTGCAACTTGTGCTTTGGGTGACCTTTGGTGGGGCGCTCGAGTCTGTATTCCTCGGCTGCTAGGACTTTGGTCCATCTGTCTGAGAGCAGATCTTGATCAGCTTGGAGCTGCTGCTGCTTCTTTTCCAGGCTTCTTGCAGTGGCTATAAGCCGACGCTTGAAGCGCTCCTGCTCTATGTGATCCTCAGGCACGCCGAATTCATCTCCGCCGAGGCTCACCTCATCTTCGGAGGGAGGCATATAGTTGTCATCCTCCAGGTATCCGACCGTCGCCTGTTCCTCTGAGCTAACCTGCCCGTCCGCCTGTTCGGCCTGCTTGAAGGTAGGCTGATCAGGATTGTATTCATCTTCTGCAGCATCCGGATTGTTTTCGTCTCCTGTGCCGGTATTGCTGTGGAGGGGCTTAGAGCGGCGCCGATGACGCCCATGCTTTCATTGCTTCCGTAAGGGGTTGTCTTCTGTTGCCTCATCGCCATTGTTTTCTTTGGGAGTGTCCACCATATATATATCATTGAAGGAAATATGCCCTAGAGGCAATAATAAAGTTATTATTTATTTCCTTATATCATGATGAATGTTTATTATTCATGCTAGAATTGTATTAACCAGAAACATGATACATGTGTGAATACATAGACAAACTAAGTGTCACTAGTATGCATCTACTTGACTAGCTTGTTTATCAAAGATGGTTATGTTTCCTAGCCATGGACAAAAGAGTTGTCTGATTAACGGGATCACATCATTAGGATAATGATGTGATTGACTTGACCCATTCCGTTAGCTTAGCACTTGATCGTTTAGTATGTTGCTATTGCTTTCTTCATTACTTATACATGTTCCTATGACTATGAGATTATGCAACTCCTGTTTACCGGAAGAACACTTTGTGTGCTACCAAACGTCACAACGTAACTGGGTGATTATAAAGGAGCTCTACAGGTGTCTCCGAAGGTACATGTTGAGTTGGCGTATTTCAACATTAGGATTTGCCACTCCGATTGTCGGAGAGGTATCTCTGGGCCCTCTTGGTAATGCACATCACTATAAGCCTTGCAAGTAATGTGACTAATGAATTAGTTGCGGGATGATGCATTACATAACGATTAAAGAGACTTGCCGGTAACGAGATTGAACTAGGTATTAAGATACCGACGATCAAATCTCGGGCAAGTAACATACCGATGACAAAGGGAACAACATATGTTGTTATGCGGTTTGATCGATAAAAGATCTTCGTAGAATATGTGGGAGCCAATATGAGCATCCAGGTTCCGCTATTGGTTATTGACCGGAAACGTGTCCCGGTCATGTCTACATTGTTCTCGAACTCGTAGGGTCCGCTCGCTTAAAGTTAGATGACAGTTATATTATGAGTTAATATGTTTTGATGTACTGAAGGTAGTTCGGAGTCCCGGATGTGATCATGGACATGATGAGGAGTCTCGAAGTGGTCAAGACATGAAGATTGATATATTGGACGACTATATTCGAACACCGGAATAGTTCTTATGGTTATCGGATATATACCGGAGTACCGGGGGGGTTACCGGAACCCCCCGGGGGGTTAATGGGCCTCATGGGCCCAAATTGGAGAAGAGGAGGGGCGGCCAGGGCAGGCCGCGCACCCCTCCCCCTCTAGTCCGAATAGGACAAGGAGGGGGGCGGCGCCTCCCTTACCTTCCTCCCCTCTCTCCCTTCCTCCCCCCTCTCCTACTTGGACAAGGAAAGGAGGGAGTCCTACTCCCGGTGGGAGTAGGACTCCTCCTGACGCGCCCCCTCCTGGCCGGTCGCCCCCTCCCCCTTGCTCCTTTATATACAGGGGCAGGGGGCACCTCTGGACACAACAATTGATCATTGATCTCTTAGCCGTGTGCGGTGCCCCCCTCCACCATAATCCACCTCGATAATATCGTAGTGCTGCTTAGGCGAATCCCTGCGTCGGTAGAACATCATCATCTTCACCACGCCGTCGTGCTGACAGAACTCCCCCTCGACACTCGGCTGGATTGGAGTTCGAGGGGCGTCATCGAGCTGTACGTGTGCAAGAACTCGGAGGTGCCGTGCTTTCTGTGTTTGATCGGTCGGGCCGTGAAGACGTACGACTACATCAACCGCGTTGTGCAAACGCTTCCGCTTATGGTCTACAAGGGCGAAGCCCTATGTCGGTGGAACATCATCATTGTCACCACGCCGTCGTGCTGACGGAACTCTCCCTCGACACTCGGCTGGATCGGAGTTCGAGGGACGTCATCGAGTTGTACGTGTGCAAGAACTCGGAGGTGACGTGCTTTCGGTGGTTCATCGGTCGGGCTATGCAGACGTATGACTACATCAACCTCGGTGTGCTAACGCTTCCGCTTTCGGTCTACGAGGGTACGCGGACATACTCTCCCCTCTCGTTGCTGTGCATCACGATGATCTTGCGTGTGCGTAGGAATTTTTTTGAGATTACTACGTTTTCCAACAGTGGCATCCGAGCCTAGGTTTTATGCGTTGATGTTATATGCACGAGTAGAACACAAGTGAGTTGTGGGTGGTACAAGTCATAGTGCTTACCAGCATGTCATACTTTGGTTCGGCGGTATTGTTGGATGAAGCGGCCCGGACCGACATTACGCGTACGCTTACGCGAGACTTGTTCTACTGACGTGCTTTGCATATAGGTGGCTGGCGGGTGTCAGTTTCTCCAACTTTAGTTGAACCGGGTGTGGCTACGCCCGGTCCTTGAGAAGGTTAAAACAACACTAACTTGACAAACTATCGTTGTGGTTTTTGATGTGTAGGTAAGAACGGTTCTTGCTCAGCCCATAGCAGCCACGTTAAACTTGCAACAACAAAGTGGAGGACGTCTAACTTGTTTTTCCAGGGCATGTTGTGATGTGATATGGTCAAGACGTGATGCTATATTTTATTGTATGAGATGATCATGTTTTGTAACCGAGTTATCGGCAACTGGCAGGAGCCATATGGTTGTCTCTTTATTGTATGCAATGCAATCTCCCTGTAATTGCTTTACTTTATCACTAAGCAGTAGTGATAGTCGTAGAAGCAATAGGTGGCAAAACAACAACAATGCTACAATGGAGATCAAGGTGTCACGCCGGTGACGGTGGTGATCATGACGGTGCTTTGAAGATGGAGATCACAAGCACAAGATGATGATGGCCATATCATATCACTTATATTGATTGCATGTGATGTTTATCCTTTATGCATCTTATTTTGCTTTGATTGATGGTAGCATTATAAGCTGATCTCTCACTAAATTTCAAGGTATAAGTGTTCTCCCTGAGTATGCACCACAACAAAAGTTCTTTGTACTGAGACACCACGTGATGATCGGGTGTGATAGGCTCTACATTCAAATACAACGGGTGCAAAACAGTTGCACACGCGGAATACCCAGGTTAAACTTGACGAGCCTAGCATATAAAGATATGGCCTCGGAACACTGAGACCAAAAGGTCGAGCATGGATCATATAGTAGATATGATCAACATAGTGATGTTCACCATTGAAAACTACTCCATCTCACGTGATGATCGGACATGGTTTAGTTGATTTGGATCACGTGATCGCTTAGATGATTAGAGGATGTCTATCTAAGTGGGAGTTCTTAAGTAATATGATTAATTGAACTTAAATTTATCATGAAGTTAGTACCTGATAGTATTTTGCTTGTCTATGTTTGTTGTAGATAGATGGCTCGTGCTGTTGTTCCGTTGAATTTTAATGTGTTCCTTGAGACAGCTAAGTTGAAAGATGATGGTAGCAATTACACAGACTGGGTCCGTAACTTGAGGATTATCCTCATTGCTGCACAGAAGAATTACGTCCTGGAAGCACCGCTGGGTGCCAGGCCTGCTGCAGATGCAACTGCAGACGTTGTGAACATTTGGCAGAGCAAAGCTGATGACTACTCGATAGTTCAGTGTGCCATGCTTTATGGCTTAGAACCGGGACTTCAACGACATTTTGAATGTCATGGAGCATATGAGATGTTCCAGGAGTTGAAGTTGATATTTCAAGCAAATGCCTGGATTGAGAGATATGAAGCCTCCAATAAGTTCTATAGCTGCAAGATGGAAGAGAACAGTTCTGTCAGTGAACATATACTCAAAATGTCTGGGTATAATAATCACTTGATTCAATTGGGAGTTAATCTTCCTGATGATAGTGTCATTGACAGAATTCTTCAATCACTGCCACCAAGCTACAAGAGCTTTGTGATGAATTATAATATGCAAGGGATGAACAAGACTATTCCCGAGCTCTTCGCAATGCTAAAGGTTGCGGAGGTAGAAATCAAAAAGGAGCATCAAGTGTTGATGGTCAACAAGACCACCTGTTTCAAGAAAAAGGGTAAACGGAAGAAGAAGGGGAACCTCAATAAGAATGGCAAACAAGTTGCCGCTCAAGAGAAGAAATCTAAGTCTGGACCTAAACCTAAGACTGAGTGCTTCTACTGCAAGCAGACTGGTCACTGGAAGCGGAACTGCCCCAAGTATTTGGCGGATAAGAAGGATGGCAAAGTGAACAAAGGTATATATATGATATACATGTTATTGATGTGTACCTTACTAATGCTCGCAATAGCACCTGGGTATTTGATACTGGTTCTGTTGCTAATATTTGCAACTCGAAACAGGGACTACGGATTAAGCGAAGATTGGCTAAGGACGAGGTGACGATGCGCGTGGGAAATGGTTCCAAAGTCGATGTGATCGTAGTCGGCACGCTACCTCTACATCTACCTTTGAGATTAGTTTTAGACCTGAATAATTTTTATTTGGTGCCAGCGTTAAGCATGAACATTATATCTGGATCTTGTTCGATGCAAGACAGTTATTCATTTAAGTCAGAGAATAATGGTTGTTCTATTTATCTGAGTAATATCTTTTATGGTCATGCACCCTTGAAGAGTGGTCTATTTTTATTGAATCTCGATAGTAGTGATACACATATTCATAATGTTGAATCCAAAAGATGCAGAGTTTATAATGATAGTGCAACTTATTTGTGACACTGCCGTTTGGGTCATATTGGTGTAAAGCGCATGAAGAAACTCCATACTGATGGACTTCTGGAATCACTTGATTATGAATCACTTGGTACTTGCGAACCATGCCTCATGGGCAAGATGACTAAAACGCCGTTCTCCGGAACTATGGAGCGAGCAACAGATTTATTGGAAATCATACATATCGATGTATGCGGTCCAATGAATGTTGAGGCTCGCGGCGGGTATCGTTATTTTCTCACCTTCACAGCTGATTTGAGCAAATATGGGTATATCTACTTATGAAACATAAGTCTGAAACATTTGAAAAGTTCAAAGAATTTCAGAGTGAAGTACAAAATCATCGTAACAAGAAAATAAAGTTTCTATGATCTGATCGTGGAGGAGAATATTTGAGTTACGAGGTTGGTTTACATTTGAAACAATGCAGAATAGTTTGGCAACTCACGCCACCTGGAACACCACAACGTAATGGTGTGTCCGAACGTCGTGATCGCACTTTACTAGATATGTATGATGTCTCTTACTGATTTATCGCTATCATTTTGGAGTTATGCTTTAGAGACGGCTGCATTCACATTAAATAGGGCACCATCAAAATCCGTTGAGACGACGCCTTATGAACTGTGGTTTGGCAAGAAACCAAAGTTGTCATTTCTTAAAGTTTGGGGCTGCGATGCTTATGTAAAGAAACTTCAACCAGATAAGCTCGCACCCAAATCGGAGAAATGTGTCTTCATAGGATACCCAAATGAGACTATTGGGTACACCTTCTATCACAGATCTGAAGGCAAGACTTTTGTTGCTAAATTTGGATCCTTTCTAGAGGAGTTTCTCTCGAAAGAAGTGAGTGGGAGGAAAGTAGAACTTGATGAGGTAACTGTACCTGCTCCCTTATTGGAAAGTAGTTCATCACAGAAACCGGTTCCTGTGACAACTACACCAATTAGTGAGGAAGCTAATGATATTGATCATGAAACTTCAGATCAAGTTACTACCGAACCTCGTAGGTCAACTAGAGTAAGATCCGCACAGAGTGGTACGGTAATCCTGTTCTGGAAGTCATGTTACTTGACCATGACGAACCTACAAACTATGAGGAAGCAATGATGAGCCCAGATTTCGCAAAATGGCTTGAGGCCATGAAATATTAGATGGGATCCATGTAAGAGAACAAAGTGTGGACTTTGGTTGACTTGCCCGATGATCGGCAGGCCATTGAGAATAAATGGATCTTCAAGAAGAAGACTGACGCTGATGGTAATGTTGCTGTCTACAAAGCTCGACTTGTTGCGAAAGGTTTTCGACAAGTTCAAGGGGTTTACTACGATGAGACTTTCTCACCCGTAGCAATGCCTAAGTCTGTTCGAATCATGTTAGCAATTGCCGCATTTTATGATTATGAAATTTGGCAAATGGATGTCAAAACTGCATTCCTGGATGGATTTCTGGAAGAAGAGTTGTATATGATGCAACCAGAAGGTTTTGTCCATCCAAAGGATGCTAACAAAGTGTGCAAACTCCAGCGATCCATTTATGGACTAGTGCAAGCCTCTCGGAGTTGGAATAAATGCTTTGATAGTGTGATCAAAGCATATGGTTTTATACAGACTTTTGGAGAATCCTGTATTTACAAGAAAGTGAGTGGGAGCTTTGTAGCATTTCTGATTTTATATGTGGACGACATATTATTCATTGGAAATGATATAGAATTTCTGGATAGCATAAAAGGATACTTGAATAAAAGTTTTTCAATGAAAGACCTCGGTGAAGTTGCTTACATATTGGGCATCAAGATCTATAGAGATAGATCAAGACGCTTAATTGGACTTTCACAAAGTACATACCTTGATAAAGTTTTGAAAAAGTTAAAATGGATCAAGCAAAGAAAGGGTTCTTGCCTGTAATACAAGGTGTGAAATTGAGTCAGACTCAATGCCCAACCACTGTAGAAGATAGAAAGAAAATGAAAGAAGTTCCCTATGCTTCAGCCATAGGCTCTATCATGTATGCAATGCTGTGTACCAGACCTGATGTATGCTTAGCAATATGTTTAGCAGGTAGGTACCAAAGTAATCCCGGAGTGGATCACCGGACAGCGGTCAAGAATATCCTGAAATACCTGAAAAGGACTAAAGATATGTTTCTCGTTTATGGAGGTGACAAAGAGCTAGTCGTAAGTGGTTACGTCGATGCAAGCTTTGACACTGATCCGGACGATTCTAAATCGCAAACTGGATACGTCTTTATATTGAACAGTGGAGCTGTCAGTTGGTGCAGTTCTAAACAAAGCGTCGTGGCGGGATCTACATGTGAAGCGGAGTACATAGCTGCTTCGGAAGCAGCAAATGAAGGTGTCTGGATGAAGGAGTTCATATCCGATCTAGGAGTCATACCTAGTGCATCGTGTCCAATGAAAATCTTCTGTGACAATACTGGTGCAATTGCCTTGGCAAAGGAATCCAGATATCACAAGAAGACCAAGCACATCAAAAGACGCTTCAATTCCATCCGGGACCAAGTCCATGTGGGAGACATAGAGATTTGCTAGATATATACGGATCTGAATATTGCAGACCCATCGACTAAGCCTCTTTTACGAGAAAAACATGATCAGCACCAAGGGTCCATGGGTGTACTGTGTAATCTAGATTATTGACTCTAGTGCAAGTGGGAGACTGAAGGAAATATGCCCTAGAGGCAATAATAGAGTTATTATTTATTTCCTTATATCATGACGAATGTTTATTATTCATGCTAGAATTGTATTATGAGTACATAGACAAACTAAGTGTCACTAGTATGCCTCTACTTGACTATCTCGTTTATCAAAGATGGTTATGTTTCCTAGCCATGGACAAAAGAGTTGTCATTTGATTAACGGGATCACATCATTAGGATAATGATGTGATTGACTTGACCCATTCCGTTAGCTTAGCACTTGATCGTTTAGTATGTTGCTATTGCTTTCTTCATGACTTATACATGTTCCTATGACTACGAGAATATGGAACTCCCGTTTACTGGAAGAACACTTTGTGTGCTACCAAACGTCACAACGTAACTGGGTGATTATAAAGGAGCTCTATAGGTGTCTCCGAAGGTACATGTTGAGTTGGCGTATTTCAAGATTAGGATTTGTCACTCCGATTGTCATCTCTGGGCCCTCTCGGTAATGCACATCACTATAAGCCTTGCAAGCAATGTGACTAATGAGTTAGTTGCGGGATGGTGCATTACATAACGAGTAAAGATACTTGCCAGTAAAAAAATTGAACTAGGTATTATGATACCGACGATCAAATCTCGGGCAAGTAACATACCGATGACAAAGGGAACAATGTATGTTGTTATGCGATTTGACCGATAAAAGATCTTCGTAGAATATGTGGGAGCCAACATGAGAATCCATGTTCCGCTATTGGTTATTGACCGGAAACGTGTCTCGGTCATGTCTACATTGTTCTCGAACCCGTAGGGTCCGCACACTTAAAGTTAGATGACAGTTATATTATGAGTTAATATGTTTGATGTATCGAAGGTAGTTCGAAGTCCCGTATGTGATCACGGACATGACGAGGAGTCTCGAAATGGTCGAGACATGAAGATTGTTATATTGGACGACTATATTCGGACACCGGAATAGTTCTGGGGGTTATCAGATATATACCGGAGTACCGGGGGGTTACCGGAACCCCCTGAGGGGTTAATGCGCCTCATGGGCCCAAAGTGGAGAAGAGGAGGGGCGGCCAGGGCAGGCCGCGCGCCCCCTCCCCTCTAGTCCGAATAGGACAAGGAGGGGGCGGCGCCCCCCTTTCCTTCCTCCCTTCTCTCACTTCCTTCCCCCTCTCCTACTTGGACAAGGAAAGGAGGGAGTCCTACTCCCGGTGGGAGTGGGACTCCTCCTGGCGCGCCCCCTCCTGGCGGGCCACCCCCTCCCCCTTGATCCTTTATATACGGGGGCAGGGGGCACCTCTAGACACAACAATTGATCATTGATCTCTTATCCATGTGCGGTGCCCCCTCCACCATAATCCACCTCGATAATATTGTAGCATTGCTTAGGCGAAGCCCTGCGTCGGTAGAACATCATCATCGTCACCACGCCGTCGTGCTGACAGAACTTTCCCTCGACACTCGGCTGGATCAGAGTTCGAGGGGCATCATCGAGCTGTACGTGTGCAAGAACTTGGAGGTGCCGTGCTTTCGGTGCTTGATCGGTCAGGCTGTGAAGACGTACGACTACATCAACCGCGTTGTGCTAATGCTTCCGCTTACGGTCTACGAGCGTGAAGCCCTGCACCGGTAGAACATAATTATTGTCACCACGCCGTCGTGCTGACAGAACTCTCCCTCGACACTCGGCTGGATCGGAGTTCAAGGGACGTCATCGAGCTGTACGTGTGCAAGAACTCAGAGGTGTCGTGCTTTCGGTGCTTGATCTGTCGGGCCGTGAATACATATGACTACATCAACTGCGTTGTGCTAACGCTTCCACTTTCGGTCTCCGAGGGTACGTGGACATACTCTCCCCTCTCGTTGCTATGCATCACCATGATCTTGCGTGTGCGTAGGAATTTTTTTGAAATTACTACGTTTCCCAACAATCATATGAGGAGGTGGCTGTCCACCGCCCTGTGGGCGGTGGTTCCTGTTCTTCTCCTGGATCGTCGTCCATACCGTCGATGTCCTTGGAGTCGAAGTCAAGCACGTCGATCAAATCATCAACAGTGGCTATTAAGTGGGTGGTGGGTGGCTAACGAATTTCTTCGTCGCCTGCTTCCCACTCAAGCCGTAAATATTTCGGCCAAGAGTCTCCTGACAAAGAGAGAGACCTTAATGGATTTAGCACGTCGCGTAACGGGGAGTACTGAAAGATATGCGCAGCAGTGAACTCCATTACCGGAGCCCAATCGAACTCGATGGGCCCGGGCGCACGCAGTTCAGAACCCACATCCGGACATAAGTCCGCGGGTCCGGTGATGCAGATTTCTTTAACAGCAAAATCTGTGTTCGACTCTACCGCCGAAGATTATGCGGCCTCCATGGCGGGGTCCATCCACCCGTTCTCGGACGACGCGACCTGCCCCGGATTTTAGGTCCGGAGCTGCTGCAGTGGCGATATCCCGAATATTGTCTGACAGCAGATTTAAGTCATGCTCGTCGTGACTATTCGGCGCTCCTGGCATAGGCCTGAATCCGTCGAAGATCAAGTCTCCGCGGATATCGATCGTGTAATTCAAGTTTCCGAATCTGACCTGATAGCCAGGGGCGTAGTTGTCGATCTGCTCCAGATGGCCAAGCAAATTGGCCCGCAGTGCGAAGCCGCTGAACACGAAGATCTGTTCGAGGAGAAAAGTCTCACCCTGGACTGCGTCGTTGTTGAAGATTGAAGGAGCCATCTAGCCTATCAGCGATGACACAGAGGAACTCTCAATGAAAGCACCAACGTCGGTGTCGAAACCGGCGGATCTCGGGTAGGTGGTCCTGAACTGTGCGTCTAAGGCTAATGGTAACAAGAGACTGGGGACACGATGTTTACCCAGGTTCGGGCCCTCTCGATGGAGGTAATTCCCTACTTCCTACTTGATTTATCTTGATGATATGAGTATTACAAGAGTTGATCTACCACAAGATCGTAGAGGCTAAACCCTAGGAGCTAGCCTATGATTATGATTGTTCTTGTCCTACGGACTAAACCCTCCGGTTTATATAGACACCAGAGGGGGCTAGGGTTACACAAAGTCGGTTAAAGTGAAGGAGATCTAACATCAGAATCGCCAAGCTTGCCTTCCATGCAAAGGAGAGTCCCATCCGGACACGGGACAAAGTCTTCAATCTTGTATCTTCATAGTCCAACAGTCCGGCCAAAGTGTATAGTCCGGCTATACGGATACCCCCTAATCCTGGACTCCCTCAGTAGCCCCTGAACCAGGCTTCAGTGATGATGAGTCTGGCGCGCGGATTGTCTTCGGCATTGCAAGGCGGGTTCCATCTCCGTATACTCCGTAGGAGATTCTGAACACAAGGATCGTGTCCGACTCTACAAAGATAATTTCCACATTCCACCACAGAGAGCATAGTATTCGACAAGTCACATCCACTGACAATTTCCGTAGAGTGGCATTATGCCCTGGTCCGGTCATTATTCGAACCATTTTCTTCTAACCAACTATTGCGCATATTGCGAGTCGGTTTCCTGGGCACGTATTGTCGAAGCAGAGATCGTGTCCCCTTATCACGGGATTCTCATCAATTCGAGCGTGGGTAACCCAACCGCTCCGCCAATCGCGGTGAGTGGGGAACGAGCAGGTTTTATTAGGCAAGCGGGGAGGCGCAAAGTTTTATTGCCTCTATAAAGAGGAAAGGCCTCTTCCTTTCCACCCATGCCTTCTCCTTCTGCTCGTCCATTCCCTTTCGCTTGAGCCCTAACGCCCGAGCGTTCATCTTCTCCACCAACAAAGGTTCTCCAAAAATGTCCGGATCTAGAGCAGGAGGCAAGTGGATGGCCGCTACCGTCCAGGAGAAGGATATCAAAAAGCTTCGGGAGGCCGGGTACCAGGCCAAGAAAATCGGCCACCGTCTTCCAACGGCGGGACATATTGTCCCTACTCCGGAGTCCCATGAGAGGGTCGTGTTTCTCCCTTATTTTGTCCTCGGGCTCGGGTTTCCCCTTCACCCATTTTTTCGCGGCATCATGTATTATTACGGGATCGATTTTCATGATCTATCCCCCAATTCCTTCCTCAACATCTCGACGTTTATCGTCGTGTGCGAGGCCTTTCTCCGCATCTCGCCACACTTCGGCTTATGGCTGAAGATCTTCAATGTGAAGCCCAAGGTGGTGAACGGACGAGCATGCCGAGTGCAGAGGCGCCATGGTGAGCAGGATGCCCAAGGTCACATGGTCGACGGGTACTTTCAATGATTCTGTCAAGGAGTGGCAGCAGCAGTGGTTCTATATCACCGAGCCGCGCGGCAAAAAGTGGGCCGCTGCTCCCGAATTCTGATCCGGAGCCCCTTTGCGGCTTAAGTCCCGGCCCAAGAAGGGCTTGAACTGGTCTTCGTCTGACGAACTGTCGGTGCTCCAGACACGCGTCAAAGGTATGGAAGATAAGGTCATCAAACTTGTTGACGTAGTCCAGGTAATGTTGGTCCGCCTGGTTCTTCCTTGTCAACACCGAG
The DNA here is from genome assembly GCF_018294505.1 of Triticum aestivum. Classification (NCBI taxonomy): domain Eukaryota; kingdom Viridiplantae; phylum Streptophyta; class Magnoliopsida; order Poales; family Poaceae; genus Triticum; species Triticum aestivum. Next base: position 74,090,158 of record NC_057813.1, on the reverse strand, counting down.
CTTGCAATTTGTGGGAGTATGACCCGGCCGAGCACCAGACCCTGCGAGAGCTTTATGGCTCCTCACACAAGGACATCTGGAAGGTGCTTTTTAAGTCCGGCAAACCATGGCCGGACTCCGCCGCGGACCGCGGGTACCAACTGTCCGGCCCTGCAAGTCCGGTAAGTCATCATTATGTTTCGTCCATCCATATGTTTCATAGGCATACCTCGAGGAAGATGCTCTAACGTGCTTCCCACAATCATCCTAGGGATGGACGAAGAAGGCGGGGCGGATACATTGTCCAGCCCCGCTGCCAGAAGAACCGGCCGGACCACTTCTGACAAAGATGCTGGTCCCGGCGCCTTACGAGGCACCAAAGAAAGAGGCCCATAAAGAGGCCAAGGAGACCAGGAGCAGCTCTAATACCCATCTCTCCTCTGAAGAGGAAGAGGAGGAGGAAGAAGATGAGTACCCGACGGGGGGAGGAAAAAAAAGACGGCCTCCTCATCTCTCGAGGCCGAATTGCCTAAGAGGGGAAAACCTCCCCTGCCAGAGGCGTCCACTACGGCTACCGACAGTAGCCCGGAGTGGGATGCCAGGGCCCAGCCCCTGGAAAACTCATGAGTACATGAAATCCGAACACATCTATGCGTCCAGGATTATTGAGGCACAATAAATTGGTGCCACACTTTTTGCAGCCCGGCTAGGTCTCGCGCCGAACAGTCCTCATCGGAGGATTCGTTGAGCTCAGATGCCCTAAAGAGCGAGACACCTCCGAGAGCCCCTTCCCCGAAGCTCGGGCATGACACCGAGGTGTCGTCCAAAAAGGACCTAGACCAAGAGGCGCATACCTCAGGGGCCGGATATACGGGAGCGGCGGCTCTCATGAGTGTCGACAATGGGGGCGATCTTGGATTCGGCCCACAGTCGGACACAGCCCGGAGACCTTTGAGGCTCCGGGATTAGACAGGCAGCACCCCTTGACTAGGGGGGTGATCCAACTCCACCGGCAACCTCTGTCCAACCAGAGGTGCAGGGCAGCTTATCGACAGCGCTAAAGAGTGCTTCCATCGTCGATGAACATCGCGCCCTTATGAGTGTGGTGATTGAGAAGGTTCAGGCCGCTGAAAGTGAACTGAATGAATCCTGCATCAGCCTTATAAAAGGCTTGGAGGTATGTTTTAGGAGTTTTTAGAAGATTTGTCGTAGTATAGATAGTAGCCCCTGATACACTGTCCGGTGAAAGAAGGAACCGGACAGGGGATCAAATTTCCGTCCATAGGAGACTAAGTGAATGACATATATCTCTTCCTTTATAAACAGGTGTCTGCAGCGACTGCTGCCTCTCATACTGCGGAAGTATCCAGACTGAAGCAGAGTCTGGAGCGGGCCGAAGAAGAACTTGGTCGGGTGAAGAAATAGTTGGAGGACAATCAAGGTATGTCGAAACCTTATTAAGTTTAGCACAAAGTAGGTGTGCCTAATGAAAGTATATATATTGCACGCTCTAGGGGCGAATGCCGAAATTGAGGCACTGAAGAAGGCTGTGGCCTTAGCCAAAAAGAAGGCAGCCACGGAGCAGGCCCTTCGCGAGAAGCACGAGGCCAGGGTCACTGAAGCTGAATGAGAGCTTCAGGAGGCCGTGCAGAAAAAAGAGACTTTGGAGCAGAGTCTATCACTGAAAGAATCCGAACTCGCCCAAGCTCTCCAAGCCGCAGCTGATGCTCGCGAGGAAGCCCAAGGTGCTCTAAAGGACATTCAGGAGGCGAGGAAGATTGCGGCTGGTAAGGCTTTTTCTAATTCAAAGTGATTTTTATGCCGTAACAGGAGAAATTCAGGGTGACAAATTGACTTCTGATTTCTCCAGGGGTGTTTGTAGAGCTTCCACGCAGCATATCTGAGGCTGCTCAATTTTATCGAGCTGAGGAGAAGAAGACTGTGGAAAAGCTCTTCTGGTCGCAGTATTTGGCGCCGAATTATTCGGTGCCATTTGTCGATCAGCTGAAGCAGCTGGTCGAACTACACCAGGTGGCCGGACTAGCCATGAAGGACTTGATTGTCTGGCTATGGCCCGCCGAGCCCATTCCAAGCAGTTACTTTGGGCTCGTGAAGCGAATTGTGACTGCTTGTCCTCGGCGTGATGTTATTAAGCGGTCGGTCTGTATAGAAGGTGCGCAAATGGCATTTGCCCGCGCAAAAGTGCAATCGGGAAAGATGGATGCTAAAAAGCTGATGATCGAGGGACCGCCCGAGGGGAAGGAGCACCGCAAACCTGAACTGTATTACGATGGTGTCCTGAAAGGACCCCGCCTTGTGGCGGAGCAATGTACCAAAGACATTATATTTCCATGAAGGCAATCATGTTGTCCTTTGTAAGGCGGAACAAAGTCACCTCTATTTATGTGTTGCCTGTTATATGAAAGTTTTACCTCCTGCGCGGTCATTTTGTATATTAATCTTGAGAGTTGGCCAGTCGTCAGTTTCTGCCCCAACGTAGGAAGTACGGGGGTGTTTGGGATATACCTGAACACTCTTTACCCCATTCTTGGGTCCATAAAGGAGGTGTTCAGCACAGCGAACCAGGCAATCAGGCTATAGGGCTTTATCACTCTCACTTAGCCATAGGAATTCGAGTATGGTAGGCGCAGCCCCTGGTGTTCTGAAGACCGCATGAGGGGCTCTAACAGCACTTGATCGGTAGACTGATCCATCGCACTATGCATTTATTATGGCATTATGCGGAATAAATCCTTAAAGATTTTACAACCTCTCGAACAGCTAACCAGCTCTCGCCTTATCATGAAAGTCAGTTTTCGGCTTTCTCTACTGAGGTGCTCGTCCGGAAGAACCGGGACACAATCGCAGTAGTTCTCCCAGCGCTACCTTAGCCGATATTGCGAAACGTAAGGTACCAAAACATGGGAGCCGGGCAAACCCAACTAATGACCCAAGACATGATTCGGAGCTGATGCATATAAGACTATAAGTTCGGGGTGCCGAGCGACCAAGAAGGTGGTCAGACTTTGTTGCCATGGTGCGGGTACAATGAATCCCCTTGGCGTTTTAAGGCATAACACGATATTTGGATGTCGTTATGACTAAAAGTGTCAATGAGAAATGATAGCAGATAAGCGTCATATAACTCTACATGTTGTATTCGAGTAATACGTCTATGCGTATGGGTACTGTTCATGTTATAAAAAGGAGGTATGACGGCGTAACCTGCTTAGACCGGGCGGGAGGGAGCTGTGTGTGAATCCAAAGTATGTCCGGATTGTCTTCGGGGGGAATGTTCAAAGATTCCCCCTTTTCACGTCCGAGCCAATTTCATGACGCCAGTCCTGTTATCCGCAAAAGCGAACCTGCAAAAAAAATGCGGAGAGACGTTTGTGTGCCACGGAGCGGTTGAACCACAGGGTGTGGCCCTTCCCAACTTATGCCGGGGTATTTGACAGGCGCCTGGTCGAGCCGAGCTATCCTGCCATGAAGTAGTTCGGACTCCTTTATTGGTGTCCGGGGGGTTGGCTGTCGAATCGCGGTACGGTAAAGAGGCACCACTCGCTGCTTCAGTGGCCGTATGATCTTCGGTGCTGAAGTGGGGTTCGACCTTGCCCGTAATTGTGACTATGTCACATGGGCCTAGTATGGTACCACGTTGATTCGAGCCAACGTGGTTCGTCCTGGCAGTACGTAATAGTTACTGTATAGGGGGATAGTGTCGAAGACTGACTCTTCGTTACGGTGATTATTTGGTGATCCAGAGACAACCTCTAGGGTGGTGTTTATAACGCTCACCGTGTTGGTTTGCGTAGCAGTTTCGTTTGCTCGGTATTGCTTGATGGTATGGGATCCTCGTTGTCTTCATTGCTTTGAGACCCCTTTATTATTTTCGGCGCGTGACCGGCCAGCTTGTTTGAAGACCCGGCATTCTCTATTGGTATGATTGGTTGCCGTTCCTGGGGTACCATGAATTTGACATGGGCGGTCAAGTATGCGGTCCAGGCCAGATGGGCCCGAATTGCTTTTTGGAAGTGGCTTTTTCCGCTGACCGGACTGGGAGCCACGGAATCCGGCATTGACTGTCGTGTCGCGGGCGTCATCATTGTTCTTGTGACGCTTATGTTTGTTGCGTCGAGGTTTATGGATGCTATCTCTGGCCTCTGATGTGCCAGGGGTGTTTGCTTTGTTAGTGCGAGCAAGCCAGCTATCTTCGCCCGCACAAAAGTGGGTAATGAGTGTCGGTAGGGCCGCCATGGACTTCGGTTTCTCTTGGCCGAGGTATCGGGTGAGCCACTCGTCCCGGATATTATGTTTAACGGCTGGTATGGCTTCGGTATCCGGACAGTCGGCGATTTGGTTTTTTTTTGTTAGGAACCGAGTCCAGAATATCTTGGCTGACTCTCCGGGTTGTTGGGTAATGTGACCTAAGTCATCAGCTTCCGGTGGTTGCATATAGGTGCCTTGGAAGTTGTTGAGGAACCCGTCCTCTTGGTTTTCCAGACTGCCGATGGAATTCGCCGGCAGGCTATTCAGCCAATGTCGGGCTGGTCCTTTGAGTTTAAGGGGAAGGTATTTGATGGCATGTAGATCATCGCCACGGGCCATGTGAATGTGGAGAAGGAATCTTTGATCCATACCGCGGGGTCTGTTGTACCATCGTATGTTTCGATGTTTGCGGGTTTAAACCTTTTTGGGAATTCGTGATCCATTACCTCATCAGTGAAGCAGAGGGGGTGTGCGGCGCCTCTGTGCCGGGCTATGTCGCTACACAATGCGACTAAGCCTGGCTGGTTATGTTCGGCCCGACCGGACTTGTTGGTAGTGTATCCGGCATGACGGTCATCGTCAAATGTTGGGGCGCGCCCCCGTGATCCGTAGATCGATCTTGGCTGTCCTGCTTTGTTTTCCAATATATATCGTAGGTCTTGTGTATTGCCCCGGGCCATAATGAGTTGGCGTGGGGGTGCGGGCTGGTATTCGGGCTGATACGCCGTTTTATCTCGGCCACGAGGTGGCTGGTCAGCCTCGTCCTGTGCTGGTAGTGTAGGCTCTACGGCCTCCTCCTCGAGTTGAGGTAGCAACTTGTGCTTTGGGTGACCTTTGGTGGAGCGCTCGAGTCCGTATTCCTCGGCTGCCAGGACTTCAGTCCATCTGTCTGTGAGCAGATCTTGATCAGCTTGGAGCTGCAGCTGCTTCTTTTTCAGGATTCTTGCAGTGGCTATAAGCCGGCGCTTGAAGCGCTCCTGCTCTATGGGATCCTCAGGCACGCCGAATTCATCGCCGCCGAGGCTCACCTTGTCTTCGGAGGGAGGCATATAGTTGTCATCCTCCAGGTATCCATCTGTCGCCTGTTCCGCTGGGCTAACCTGCCCGTCCTCCTGTTCGGCTTGCTCGAAGGTAGGCTGATCGGGATTGTATTCATCTTCGGCAGCATCCAGATTGTTTTCATCTCCTGTGCTGGTATTGCTGCGGCGGGGCTTAGAGCGGCGCTGATGACGCCCATGCTTTGATTGCTTCCATAAGGGGTTGTCTTCTGTTGCCTCATCGCCATTGTTTTCTTTGGGAGTGTCCACCATATATATATCATATGAGGAGGTGGCTGTCCAGCGCCCTGTGGGCAGTGGTTCCTGTTCTTTTCCTGCATCGTCGTTCATACCGTCGATGTCCTCGGAATGGAAGTCAAGCACGTCGGTCAAATCATCGATAGTGGCTATTAAGTGGGTGGTGGGTGGGTAACGAATTTCTTCGTCGCCTCCTTCCCACTCGAGACGTACATAGTTCGGCCAAGAGTCTCCTGACAAAGAGAGAGAGAGACCTTAATGAATTCAGCACGTCGCGGAAGGGGGAGTGCTGAAAGATATCTGCAATGGTGAACTCTATTACCGGAGCCCAATCGGACCCGATGGGCCCGGGCGCACGCGGTTCGGAACCCACATCCGGATATAAGTCCGTTGGTCTGGTGACGCAGATTTCCTTAATGGTGGAATGTGTGTTCGGCTCTACTGCCGAAGAGTATGCGCCCTCCATAGCGGGGTCCATCCACCCATCCTTGGACGACGCAACCTGACCCGGATTTAGGTCCGGAGCTGCTGCAGGTGTGATATCCCGAATATTGTCCGACAGCAGATTTAAGTCGTGCCCGTCGTGACTGTTCAGCACTCCTGGTGTAGGCCTGAATTTGTCGAAGATCAAGTCTCCGTGGATATCGGCCATGTAATTCAAGTTTCCAAATCTGACCTGATGGCCAGGGGCGTAGCTGTCGTTCTGCTCCATATGGCCAAGCGAATTGGCCCGCAGTGTGAAGCCGCTGTCGGTGTCAAAACCGGCGGATCTCAGGTAGGGGGTCCCGATCTGTGCGTCTTTGGCTGATGGTAACAGGAAGCAAGGGACACAATGTTTACCCAGGTTCAAGCCCTCTCGATGGAGGTAAAACCCTACTTCCTGCTTGATTAATATTGAAGATATGAGTAGTACAAGAGTAGATCTACCACGAGATCGTAGAGGCTAAACCCTAAGAGCTAGCCTATGATGGTATGATTGTAATTGTGATCGGCCTTCTAAGGACCATCTTCTCTGGTTTATATAGACACCGGAGAGCTTGGTTTACATGGATTCGGTTACAAGGAAGGAAACATAATATCCGGATCGCCAAGCTTGTCTTCCATGCAAAGGAGAGTCCCATCCGGACACAAGCCGAAGTCTTGAATCTTGTATCTTGACGCTTCTATAGTCCGGACGATGTATACAGTCCGGTAGTCCAGATACCCCCTTATCCAGGACTCCCTCAGTAGCCCCTGAACCAGGCTTCAATGACAATGAGTCTGGCGCATAGTCTTGTCTTCGGCATTGCAAGGCGGATTCCTCCTCCGAATACTCCAAGGTTATTATCGAACACGTAGGCCGTGTCCAGATCTGCAAAAACGATCTCCACATACCACCGTAGAGAGAATTATACTTTAGCTGATAGTTTTTAGACGACATGATATGCCCTTTCAGTCAGATTGAACCATTTTTCCACTACCAGCCACAGCGTATACTGCGAGGCGGTTTCCTTAGCACGTCTTGTCGAAGCGAAGATCGTGTCCCCTTATCACGGGATTCTCATCAATACGGGTATGGGTAATCCAACCGTACCGCTAATCGCAGCAAGTGGGAGACGAGTGGGTTCCACTAGGCAAGTGGGGAGGCGCAAAAAAGCTCTTACCTTCTCTTATAAAGAGATAGGGCATCTTCCTCTTTTACCCACGCCTTCTCCTTCCGCTAACTCATTCCCCTCTGCTCGAGCCCCAACGCCCAAGCGCTCTTCTTCTCCATCGAAGAGAGGTTTTTCTAAGATGTTTGGATCCGGAGCAGGACGCAAATGGATGGCTGATGACCCACAAGTATAGGGGATCTATCATAGTCCTTTCGATAAGTAAGAGTGTCGAACCCAACGAGGAGTAGAAGGAAATGATAAACGGTTTTCAGCAAGGTATTCTCTGCAAGTACTGAAATAAGTGGTAACAGATAGTTTTATGATAAGATAAATCGTAACAAGCAACAAGTAACAAAAGTAAATAAAGTGCGGCAAGGTGGCCCAATCCTTTTTGTAGCAAAGGACAAGCCTGGACAAACTCTTATAATAGGAAAAGCGCTCCCGAGGACACATGGGAATATCATCAAGCTAGTTTTCATCACGTTCATATGATTCGCGTTCGGTACTTTGATAATTTGATATGTGGGTGGACCGGTGCTTGGGTACTGCCCTTACTTGAACAAGCATCCCACTTATGATTAACCTCTATTGCAAGCATCCACAACTACAACAAAAGTATTAAGGTAAACCTAACCATAGCATGAAACATATGGATCCAAATCAGCCCCTTACGAAGCAACGCATAAACTAGGGTTTAAGCTTCTGTCACTCTAGCAACCCATCATCTACTTATTACTTCCCAATGCCTTCCTCTAGGCCCAAATAATGGTGAAGTGTTATGTAGTCGACATTCACATAACACCACTAGAGGCTAGACAACATACATCTTATCAAACTATCGAATGAATACCAAATTCACATGACTACTAATAGCAAGACTTCTCCCTTGTCCTTAGGAGCAAACGTAACTACTCACAAAGCATATTCATGTTCATAATCAGAGGGGTAATAATATGCATAAAGGATCTGAACATATGATCTTCCACCAAATAAACCAACTAGCATCAACTACAAGGAGTAATCAACACTACTAGCAACCTACTAGCACCAATCCCGGACTTGGAGACAAGAATTGGATACAAGAGATGAACAAGGGTTTGGAGATGAGATGGTGCTGGTGAAGATGATGATGGAGATTGCCCTCTCCCGATGAGAGGAGCGTTGGTGATGACGATGGTGATGATTTCCCCCTCCCGGAGGGAAGTGTCCCCGGCAGAATAGCTCTGCACGAGCCCTAGATTGGTTCCGCCAAGGTTCCGCCTCGTGGCGGCGGAGTCTCACCCCGAAAGGTTGCTTCTTATTTTTTTTCTCATTGAAAGACTTCATACATGGGCGTCCGAGAGCCACCAGGGGGCCCACGAGGTAGGGGGGCGCACCCAGGGGGCACGCCCCCCACCCTCGTGAGCAGGGTGTGGGCCCCCTGGCCTTCATCTTTGGTGATGATTTTTCTTTATTTATTTTAAGGTATTCTGTGGAGTTTCAGGACTTTTGGAGTTGCGTAGAATAGGCCTCCAATATTTGCTCCTTTTCCAGCCCAGAAATCCAGCTACCGGCATTCTCCCTCTTCATATAAACCTTGTAAAATAAGAGAGAATAGCCATAAGTATTGTGACATATCGTGAAATAACATCCCATAATGCAATAAATATTGTCATAAAAGCATGATGCAAAATGGACGTATCAACTCCGCCAAGCTTAGACCTCGCTTGTCCTCAAGCGAAAAGCCATTAACAATAAATATGTCCTCATGTTTAGAGGTAGAGGCGTCGATAAAAATAAAATACGGACATGAAGACATCATGATTATTTCATAACATCAACATATATATATTTTGTCATATGATTACTCATGTTCAAGTGATGATCTTTTCACAAAGCCAAAGCATGAATCAGAAACCTTATTGAGCACCAACAAATTATACCCTTAGTCATTGAAGCAATTCCAATTTATCATAACATCAGAAAGAATCTATGTCAGGGCTTTAAAAGCAAGTCCACATACTCAACTATCACTTAGTCCTTCATGATTGCCAACACTCACGCAATACTTGTGGTTACGGAGTTTTTAATCGGACACAGAGAAAGATAGGGGCTTATAGTTTTGCCCCACAACCTTTTACCTCAAGGGTAATGTAAACAATAATAATTCATGCTCCCCCACATCCAATTAGATATATATATCATGTTCTTTCCAACATGTTGAGCTTACCAAAGGATAAAATGAAAAAAAGAAAGGTGAAGATCACCGTGACTCTTGCATAAGGTAGAGAATAATAATTAAAGATAGGCCCTTCGCAGAGGGAGGCAGAGGTTGTCATGCGCGTTTAGGGTTGATGCACAAAATCTTAATGCAAAAGAACATCACTTTATATTGCCCCTTGTATGTGAACCTTTATTATGCAGTCCGTCCCTTTTATTGCATCCACAACAAGTTCGTACAAAGCTTATTTCTCTGCACTAATAATTCATGCATATTTAGAGAGCAATTTTTATTGCTTGCACTGATGACAACTTACTTGAAGGATCTTACTCAATCCATAGGTAGATATGGTGGACTCTCATGGCAAAACTGGTTTAGGGGTATTTGGAAGCACAAGTAGTATTTCTACTTGGTGCTGAGAATTTGTCTAGCATGAGGGGGAAAGGCAAGCTCAACATGTTAGAGGATCCATGCCAACATACTTTATCTCAGATATAAGAAAACATAACTCATTATGTTGTCTTCCTTGTCCAACCTCAACTCTTTAGCATGTCATATTTTAATGAGTGCTCCCAATCATAAAAGATATCAATGATAATATATCTATATGTGAAACCTCTCTTTCCTTATTACTTCCTATTAATTGCAACGATGACCAAAGCTATATTTGCCAATTCCCAACAACTTTTAATCATCATACTCTTTCTATGTGAAGTCATTACTTTCACTAAGATCAATATGAACTCTTTGATTCTTTTTATTCTTTTTCTTCTAATCACCCAAGATCATGGCAAAATACTCAAGCCCTTGACTCAACACTAATCTTTATTACATAGCTCACAGACTCGATTACAAAGAAGGATCGTAAAGCAAAACTCAAAACTAGATCATGCCATGACTTTATTCTACTAAATCAAGATACTACTAATAGGATCGAACTAAGAAAAATGGCAAAGATAGGAGTAGTGATGGTGATACGATACTAGGGCACCTCCCCCAAGCTTGGCAGTTGCCAAGGGGAGTGCCCATACCCATGTGATTATGTCTCCTTCTTTGTTGGCGGTGGTGATGATGACGGTGGATAATCGCACATCAAGCATAAAAGTTCCTCCAACTTGCGGATAATGCCCTTGAGCCCAGCAATATGATCCTTCAACAAAATATTCTCCTGTGTAAGATACTTATTATGTATGCGGGCTAATTCAATCATCTTGAAAGCTTCAATCTCTGTTGGAGTGAAAAGGTTAGGTAAAGGTTGAGGGATGTATTCTTCTTTCACCACCGGAGCTTGAACCTCCATGGCCTTCTTGATCCTTTCACCCTTGTTGATTTCTTCTGGTTCCTCTCTTTTCAACTCTATCTTCAATAGCCAAGCATCCTTGTCTTCGTTGCTGGAGGCGGGAGAAGTCATGGTGCTCTAAATCTGCAACGGAAATAGCTCGAAACGAAAACAGAGGATATTTGCGTGATACAGGAGTCAAAACCTTCGGGAGTATATATAATGAATTTTTACCGACCAAAATACGTGTCGTACAAGAAAACGGAGTCCAGAGGGCACACGAGGTGCTCACGAGGTAGGGGGGCGCGCCCAGGGGGGTAGGGCGCGCCCTCCACCCTCGTGGAGGCCTCGTGTCTTCCCCGGACTGCTACTTATTTTTCTATTTTTTCTAAATATTCCAAAACGGAGAAATATTGCCTTAAAAATTGTTTTGGAGTCGGTTTACTTACCGTACCACATACCTATTCCTTTTCGGAGTCTGGAACGTTCTGGAAAGTGTCCTTTATGTATTCCTCCGGGGTTATGGTTTCAATAATATTGGTTTCAACATTTATAGGATTACCTGAGATATAGTGTTTGATTCTTTGACCGTTTACCACCTTCGGATTTGTGCCTGCGAAGTTGTTGATTTTTATGGCACCGGAACGATAGACCTCCTCGATAACGTCAGGACCTTCCCATTTAGAGAGAAGTTTTCCTGCAAAAAATCTTAAACGAGAGTTATATAGCAATACATAATCACCTACATTAAACTCACGCTTTTGTATCCTTTTGTCATGCCATCTTTTAACCTTTTCTTTAAACAACTTGGCATTTTCATAAGCTTGGGTTCTCCATTCATCAAGTGAGCTAGTATCAAATAACCTCTTCTCACCGGCAAGTTTAAAATCATAGTTGAGCTCTTTAATAGCCCAATATGCCTTATGTTCTAGTTCGAGAGGTAAGTGACATGCTTTCCCATAAACTATTTTATACGGAGACATACCCATAGGATTTTTATATGCAGTTCTATAGGCCCATAATGCATCATCAACTTTCTTGGACCAATTCTTTCTAGACCTATTGACAGTCTTTTGGAAATTAATTTGAGCTCTCTATTGCACAATTCTACTTGACCACTAGACTGTGGGTGATAAGGAGATGCAATCCTATGATTAACGTCATATTTAGCAAGCATTTTACGGAAAGCACCATGAATAAAGTGTGAACCACCATCAGTCATAAGATATCTAGGGACTCCAAACCTTGGAAAAATAACTTCCTTAAGCATTTTAATAGAAGTGTTATGATCAGCACTACTAGTTGGAATAGCTTCTACCCACTTAGTAACGTAATCAACAGCAACTAAAATATGTGTGTAACCATTAGAGGCACCATCAGTCATAAGATATCTAGGGACTCCAAACCTCAGAAAAATAACTTCCTTAAGCATTTTAATAGAAGTATTATGATCAGCACTACTAGTTGGAATAGCTTCTACCCACTTAGTAACGTAATCAACAGCAACTAAAATATGTGTGTAACAACTAGAGGCAGGAAAAGGTCTCATATAATCAAAGCCCCAAACATCAAATGGTTCAATAACAAGTGAATAATTCATAGGCATTTCTTGACGTCTACTAATATTACCAATTCTTTGACATTCATCGCAAGACAAGACAAACTTACAGGCATCCTTGAAGAGAGTAGGCCAATAAAAACCAGATTGCAATACCTTGTGTGCACTTCTATCTCCAGCATGGTGTCCTCCATAAGCTTCGGAGTGATACTTGCGTAGGATATGTTCCTGTTCATGATCAGGTACACAACGTCTAATGACACCATCTACTCCTTCTTTATAAATATGTGGGTCATCCCAAAAGTAATGTCGCAAGTCAAAGAAAAACTTGTTCTTTTGTTGGTATGTGAAGCTAGGTGGTATAAATTTAGCGACAATATAATTAGCATAATCAGCATACCAAGGAGTGCTATGAGAAGTGCTTACGACATTTAATTGCTCATCAGGGAAGCTATCATCAATAGGTAGTGGGTCATCAAGAACATTCTCTAACCTAGATAAGTTGTCTGCAACGGGGTTCTCAGCTCCTTTTCTATCAAAGATATGTAAATCAAATTCTTGCAGCAAGAGAACCCATCTAATAAGTCTAGGTTTTGCATCTTTGTTTTCCATAAGATATTTAATAGCAGCATGATCAGTGTGAATAGTTACTTTAGAATCAACAATATAGGGTCTGAATTTATCACAAGCAAATACAACTGCTAAGAATTCCTTTTCGGTAGTAGCATAATTTCTTTGGGCATTGTCTAGAGTCTTACTAGCATAATGAATAACATTTAATTTCTTATCAACTCTTTGCCCTAGAACAGCACCTACAGCATAATCACTAGCATCACACATAATTTCAAAAGGTAAATTCCAATCCGATGGCTGAACAACAGGTGCGGAGACTAATGCTTTCTTAAGTATTTCAAATGCTTCTACACAATCATCATCAAAGACAAATACATCTTTTTGTAATAAATTAGTCAGAGGCTGAGAGATTTTTGAGAAGTCCTTAATGAACCTCCTATAAAATCCGGCTTGACCAAGGAAACTTCTTATACCGTTGATGTCCTTGGGACATGGCATCTTTTCAATAGCATCAACCTTGGCCTTATCAACTTCAATACCTCTTTCAGAAACTTTGTGCCCCAAGACAATACCTTCATTAACCATAAAGTGGCACTTTTCCCAATTCAAGACAAGATTAGTTTCTTCACATCTCTGCAAAACTCAAGCATCATTGCTCAAGCAATCATCAAAAGAGGAACCATAGACGGAAAAGTCGTCCATGAAAACCTCACAAATCTTTTCGCAGAAGTCAGAGAATATAGCCATCATGCATCTTTGAAAGGTAGCAGGTGCATTACATAAACCGAAAGGCATACGTCTATAAGCAAAAGTGCCAAAAGGGCATGTAAAAGTAGTCTTTGATTGATCCTTAGCTGACACAGGTATTTGAGAGAAACCAGAATAACCATCTAGAAAGCAATAATGTGTATGTTTGCATAATCTTTCTATCATTTGATCAATAAAAGGTAAGTGGTAATGATCTTTCTTAGTAGCTTTATTTAATTTGCGGAAATCAATTACCATCCTATAGCCTGTGATAATTCTTTGCGGGATCAATTCATCTTTATCATTAGGGACAACAGTAATACCTCCCTTCTTAGGGACACAATGGACAGGACTTACCCACTGACTATCAGCAATGGGATAAATTATACCTGCCTCCAGAAGCTTAAGTATTTCTTTTCTTACCACTTCCTTCATTTTAGGATTCAGACGTCGTTGAGGATCACGAACTGGTTTGGCATCCGCTTCCAAATTTATTTTATGTTGACATAGAGTGGGACTGATGCCCTTAAGATCATCCAGAGTATGTCCAATAGCAGCATGGTGCTTCTTCAGAGTTTTCAATAATCTTTCTTCTTCATGCTCTGAAAGGTTAGCCCTAATAATAACAGGATATACTTTCTTTTCATCAAGATAAGGATATTTAAGATTATCAGGCAACGGTTTAAGCTCAAACCCGGGATCACCCTTGGGTGGAGGAGGATCCCCTAGGATTTCAATAGGCAAATTGTGTTGCGGAATAGGTTCCTGTTTAAAGAATACTTCATCTATTTCCCTTCTTTCATTCATGAACATATCATTTTCATGGTCTAGCAAATACTGTTCTAAAGGATCACTAGGAGGTACAGCAATAGAAGCAAGACCAATAATTTCATCCTTACTAGGCGATTCCTCCTCACGATGTTGTTTACTAAATTTAGAGAAATTAAACTCATGAACCATATCATCCAAGCCAATAGTAACAACATTCTTTTCGCAGTCTATCTTAACATTAATAGTATTCAAGAAGGGTCTACCAAATATAATGGGACAAAAGCTATCTTGTGGAGAACCAAGAACAAGAAAATCAGCGGGATATTTGGTTTTCCCACACAAGACTTCAACATCTCTAACAATGCCCATTGCAGATATAGTATCTCTATTGGCAAGTTTAATTGTAACATCAATATCTTCTAACTCAGCAGGTGCAATATCATGCATAATTTCTTTGTATAAGTCAATGGGTATCACATTAGCACTAGCACCCATATCACACAAGCCATGATAACAATGATCTCCTATTTTAACAGAAATAATAGGCACGCCTACCACAGGTCTATGTTTATCTCTAGCACAAGGTTAGCAATTCTAGCAGTTTCACCACAGAATTGAATAACATGCCCATCAATATTATCAGACAAGAGATCTTTAACAATAGCAATATTAGGTTCTACTTTGACTTGCTCAGGAGGTGTATAAGTTCTAATATTGCTTTTACGAACAACAGTTGAAGCTTTAGCATGATCCTTCATTCTAACAGGGAAAGGTGGTTTCTCAACATAAGAAGTGGGAACAATAGGATCATTATAAGTGACAATTTTTTATTCAACTTTAATAGGTGCAGCTATTTTTACTTCTATGGGAGGATGATATTTAACCCACTTCTCCTTAGGGAGATCGACATAAGTAGCAAAGGATTCACAGAAAGAAGCTACTATCTCAGAGTCAAGTCCATATTTAGTGCTAAACTTACGGAAAATATCGGTATCCATAAAAGATTTAACACAATCAAACTTAGGTGTCATACCTGACTCCTTACCTTCGTTGAGGTCCCAATCTTCAGAGTTGCATTTAATTTTATCCAACAAATTCCATCTAAATTCAATAGTCTTCATCATAAAAGAGCCAGCATAAGAAGTATCGAGCATGGTGCGATTGTTATCAGAAAGCCGAGCATAAAAACCTTGCATAATCACTTCTCTTGCGAGCTCATGATTGGGGCATGAATATAACATTGATTTAAGCCTCCCCCAAGCTTGAGCGATGCTTTCTCCTTCACGACGCCAGAATTATATATATAGTTGCGATCACGATGAACAAGATGCATAGGGTAATACTTTTGATGAAATTCCAATTTCAATCTTTTATAGTTCCATGATCTCATATCATCACATAGCATGTACCATGTCAATGCGTCTCCCTTTAAAGATAAAGGGGAAGCCTTCTTCTTAACAACATCATCGGGTATACCTGCAAGATTAAATAGTCCACAAACGTCATCCACATAGCGTAGATGTTCATCAGGATGCTTTGTTCCATCTCCTGTAAAAGTGTTAGCTAGCAGTTTTTCCATCAAACCCGAAGGAATCTCAAAAGGAGTTTCATTTTAAATAGGTTCAGTAGGTTGAGGAGCAACTCTTTGCTCTACTGGACGGGGTGAAGATACCCAAACAAGCCCCTCAGACAATTACTTTCCATAGTAACAACTGACAGAAAATTTTAGCACACTAAATAAATTTTACCTTACCAAATTCCACCTACCAAAGGCGCTTCACTCCCCGGTAACGCCGCCAGAAAAGAGTCTTGATGACCCACAAGTATAGAGGATCTATCGTAGTCCTTTCGATAAGTAAGAGTGTCGAACCCAACGAGGAGCAGAAGGAAATGATAAACGGTTTTCAGCAAGGTATTCTCTGCAAGTACTGAAATAAGTGGTAACAGATAGTTTTGTGATAAGATAAATCGTAACAAGCAACAAGTAACAAAAGTAAATAAAGTGCAACAAGGTGGACCAATCCTTTTTGTAGCAAAGGACAAGCCTGTACAAACTCTTATAATAGGAAAAGCGCTCCCGAGGACACATGGGAATATCATCAAGCTAGTTTTCATCACGTTCATATGATTCGCGTTCGGTACTTTGATAATTTGATATGTGAGTGGACCGGTGCTTGGGTACTGCCCTTACTTGGACAAGCATCCCACTTATGATTAACCTCTATTGCAGGCATCCTCAACTACAACAAAAGTATTAAGGTAAACCTAACCATAGCATGAAACATATGGATCCAAATCAGCCCCTTACGAAGCAACGCATAAACTAGGGTTTAAGCTTCTGTCACTCTAGCAACCCATCATCTAATTATTACTTCCCAATGCCTTCCTCTAGGCCCAAATAATGGTGGAGTGTTATGTAGTCGACGTTCACATAACACCACTAGAGGCTAGACAACATACATCTTATCAAAATATCGAACGAATATCAAATTCACATGACTACTAATAGCAGAACTTCTCCCTTGTCCTCAGGAACAAACGTAACTACTCACAAAGCATATTCATGTTCATAATCAGAGGGGTAATAATATGCATAAAGGATCTGAACATATGATCTTCCACCAAATAAACCAACTAGCATCAACTACAAGGAGTAATCAACACTACAAGCAACCTACTAGCACCAATCCCGGACTTGGAGATGAGGATTGGATACAAGAGATGAACTAGGGTTTGGAGATGAGATGGTGCTGGTGAAGATGTTGATGGATATTGTCCTCTCCCGATGAGAGGAGCGTTGGTGATGACGATGGTGATGATTTCCCCCTCTCGGAGGGAAGTGTCCCCGGCAGAACAGCTCTGCAGGAGCCCTAGATTGGTTCCGCCAAGCTTCCGCCTCGTGACGGCGGAGTCTCGGCCCGAGAGGTTGCTTCTTATTTTTTTCTCATCGAAAGACTTCATATAGGAGAAGATGGGCGTCGGAGAGCCACCAGGGGGCCCACGAGGTAGGGGGGCGCCCAGGGGGGCGCCCCCCACCCTCTTGAGCAAGGTGTGGGTCCCCTGGCCTTCATCTTTGGCGATGATTTTTCTTTATTTATTTTAAGGTATTCCGTGGAGTTTCAGGACTTTTGGAGTTGCGTAGAATAGGCCTCCAATATTTGCTCCTTTTCCAGCCCAAAATTCTAGCTGCCGGCATTCTCCCTCTTCATATAAACCTTGTAAAATAAGAGAGAATAGCCATAAGTATTGTGACATATCGTGAAATAACAGCCCATAATGCAATAAATATTGTCATAAAAGCATGATGCAAAATGGACGTATCAAGGGCCTCTACCGTCCGGGAGAAGGACATCAAGAGGCTCCGAGAAGCCGGGTATCTGGCCAAGAAGATTAGCCACCGTCTCCCACCGGCGGGACAGGTTGTCCCTACTCCGGAGCCCCACGAGAGAGTCATGTTCCTTCCCCATTTTGTCCATGGGCTCAGGTTTCCCCTCCACCCATTTGTTCGAGGAGTCATGTATTACTACGGGATTGACTTTCACGATCTTTCCCCCAACTCTTTTCTCAATATCTCGACGTTCATCATCGTGTGTGAGGCCTTCCTCCGAATTCCGCCTCACTTCGGCCTGTGGCTGAAGATTTTCAATGTGAAGCCCAAGGTGGTGAGTGGCGAACACGCCGAGTGCGGCAGCGCCATGGTGAGCAAGATGCCCAAGGTTGTTTGGCCGAAGGGCACTTTTAACGATTCCGTCAAGGAGTGGCAGCAGCAGTGGTTTTATATCACCGAACCACGCGGCGAAAAATGGGCACCAGCTCCTGAGTTCAGATCCGGGGATCCACTGCGGCTTACGTCCTGGCCCAAGAATGGCCCGAACTGGTGCTCGTCTGATGAGCTATCAGTGCTCCAGACGCGTGTTAGGATCATGGTCGACAAGGACGTCAAGCTTGTTGACGTGGTCCAGGTGATGCTAGTTCGCCTGGTTCTCCCTTGCCAGCGTCGAGCCTGCACCTTGTGGGAGTTCGACCCAGCCGAGCACCAAACCCTCCGGGAGCTCTCTGATTCCTCCCACGAGGATATCTGGAAGGTGCTCTTTAGGTCCAGCAAATCATGGCCGGACTCTTCCGAGGACCGGGGGTATCAATTATCCCATTCTGCAAGCCCGGTAAGTTATAGCCACACGTTGTCCATCCATGCTTCAGTTGGCATGTCCTGGGGGACAATTCTAATCATGTTTCGTCGTGACCTTAGGGATGGATAAATAAGGTGGAGCGGACACAATGTCCGGCCCTACTGCCGGAGGAACCGGCCGGACCCCTTCTAACGAAGATGCTGGTCCCTGTGCCCTACAAGGCGCCCAAGAAGGAGGCCTCCAAGAAGGTCAAGAAGACCCGGAGTGGCCTCCGCTGTCGTGAGGCTTCGGACGCCAGATCCGAAGGCTCCAGCGATGCTCCTTCCGAAGACGAAGAGGAGGAGGCAGAGGAGGACGAGCCTCGCTCTCCAGGCGGGAAGAAGCGTGCGGCTTCCCCATCCCTGGAGGCTGAATCGCCCAAGAGAGGGCGAGGTTCCCCTCTAGAGGCATCCACCCCGGCTGCCGATAACAGCCCGGAGTGGGATCCCGAGGCCCGGCCCCTGGGAAAATCGTAAGTAGCCGAAATCCGAATACGCCTATGTATCCAGGGTCGTTTGGGCATAATAGTTTTTAACTATCGCCACATTTCATACAGCCCCGCGGGGTCTCCTGCCGGACAGTCCTCATTGGAGGATTCGTTGAGCTCGAATGCTGTGGAGAGCGAGACGCCTCCAGGGACTCCTTTTCCGAAGTCTGGGCGCGACACCGAGGTGTTGTCTCAAAGAGACTCAGAGCCGGATAAGGTTCTGGAGGCCTCTAAGGCTCCAGGATTGGGCGAGCGGCCACATTCCATGAAGGGAGGTTTGACCACTCCGCCGGCAACCTCTTTCTATGCAAAGCTGTCAGGTGGCCTATTGACAGCGTTAAAGAACGCGTCCGTCGTCCATGAACATCGTACTCTTATGGGTACGGTGGTTGGAAAGATTCGGGCTGCCGAAAGCGGGCTGAATGAGTCCTATCTTGGCCTTATAAAGGCTTTCGAGGTATGGTTTCTAAGGAACCTTTGAAGAATTAGCATGATATGAGGAGTAGCACCTGATACACTGTCCGGCGAAAGTAAGCTGGGCAGGGGATCAAACCCTCTATTGTAATAGGAACCTTTGTTTACCCATTTGTTTGAAAACAGGCGTCTGCGGAGAGGACAGCCACTCATGATGCGGAAGTGTCCGAACTGAAGCAGAGCCTGGAACAGGCCGAAGAAGAACTTGGCCGTGTGAAGAAGCAATTGGAGGAGAAGCAAGGTATGTTTGAGCATTGTCTTGCATTGGGCAAAAATGAATAAATGTGCCCATTGAAAAGTATTTGTGTTATACGCCCTAGGAGCGAGTGCCGAATACGAGGCGTTGAAGAAGGCAGCGGTTGATGCTCACGAGAAGGCTGCCGCCGAATAGGCGCTGCGTGAAAAACACGAGGCCAGGGTTGTCATAGCTGAGCGGGAGCTCCAGGAAGCTGTGACGAGAAGCAAGAGCTTGGAGCAGAGTCTAGCAGGGAAAGAATCTGAACTCGCCCAGGCTCTCCAAGCCGCGAAAGATGCTCGGGAGGAAACTCGAGGTGTTGTACGGGACATTCAGGAGGCCCAGAAAGTTGCAGCTGGTAAGGCATGTTGTATCTATGGCCATTATTACGTTATAGCATGGAGAACTCTAAGTGGCAAGCTGAATTCTTGTTTTTACAAGGGCGTTTGCGGATCTGCCTTGCAGCATATCGGATGCTGCCCAATTTTACCGGACCGAGAGAGGGAGTCTGCGGGGAGGGACTTTTGGTCGCAGTATCTGGCGCCGAACTATCCGGTGCCTTTTGTCGATCAGCTGAAGCAGCTGGTCGAACTGCACCAGGCGGCCGAACTAGCCATGGAGGACTTGGTCCTCCGGTTGTGGCCTACAGAGCCAATTCCAAGCAGTTTCTTTGGACTTGTGAAGCGGATTGTGGGCGCCTGTCCTCGGCTTGATACTATCAAGCGATTAATCTGTATAGAAGGTGCACGAATGGCGCTTGCCCATGCAAAAGTGCATTGGGGGAAGCTTGATGCGGAGATGCTGATAACTGAGGGGCCGCCAGAGGGTAAGGAGCATCGCAAGCCCGAACTGTATTATGAAGGTGTAATGAAGGGTGCCCACCTGGCGGTGGATAAATGCACCAAAGACATTATATTTCCCTGAGGGCTTTTTTGTCAATTTTTGTAATATGGGATAATGGCACTTATATGTTGCATGTTTTGCGTGAACATATGTTCTTCCTTTGCGGCTGTTTATTGTATGTCAAATCTGAGAGTTGGCCAGTCGTCGGCTTCAGCCCCCACGTGAGAAGTACCGGGGTGTTCGGGGTATTTCTGAACACTCTTTATCCCATGATTGGGTCCTTATAAGGAGGTGTTTCTCACCACGAACCAGGCAATCGAACTATAGGGCTTTACTACTCTCACTTAGCCATAGGAATTCGAGTATGGTCGGCGCAGCCCCTAGTGTTCAGAAGACCGGACTATGGGCTCTATTAGCACCTGATCGGAAGACCGATCCGTCGCAATCTGCATTTTATAGTGCTGTTATGCGGAATAAATCTTTAAGGATTTTGCAACCTCTCGAACAGCTGACCAGCTCTCGCCGCATCATGACAGTCGGTTTTCGTCTTTCTCTACTGAGGTGCTCGTCCGGCAGAACCGGGACACAATCGCAGTAGTTCTCCCAGCGCTACCTTAGCCAACGGAACGGAACGTAAGGTACCAAAACATGGGAGCCGGGAAAACCAACCAATGACCCAAGACATGATTCGGAGCTGATGCATATAGTGTTATAAGTTCGGGGTGCCGAGCGACCGAAAAGGTGGTCGGACTTTATTGCCGTCCCGTGAAGCCCCTGGCATAACCAGGCGTAGCACGAAGCGTGGCTGCCGTTTTTATGGCAAAGAGGCGTCGATGCTAGACGACGGCCGGTGCTTGTTTACTTAAGTCTACGCATTGCAGTAATATGATATGTCTATGCATATGAATGCGATTTATGATTATGAAAAAGAGATGGTTTTTTGGCGGAACCTGTGATGGCCGGACTTGGAGGGGGGTGTGAATGGGTTGAAAGTGAATCTGAACTGCCTTCTACCTGTATGGTCCTGTCCTTGTGTGTCCGGGCCGACTCCACGCCGCCAAACCTGTTCTGCATAAAGGTTAGTTTGTGAAGGTAAATGCGCGGAGGCCGCCGAACGCCCTCCTGTGGTTGGTCTAAAGGTTCCTTATCGGACTCTGGTGACCTCATCTGCTATACCAGGAAGCAGCGTGGACTCCTTAGCTGGTGTCCGGATAGTTGGCTGTCATATCAAAATATTGACAGGCATGCACAACTTGCTGCTCTGGCAGCTGTATGATTTCCGCTTCTAAGGGCGGGGTTTGGCTATGCACGCAGGCGTGAGTATATCACCAGTGCTGGCCTGATGATTTACCACGTAGGATCTAGCCGACGTGGTTCATCCTGTTAGCATATGGTGTGATACCGTATGGGGGAATGCGCCGATGGTGCGGCCTTATTTGGTTATCTGAAAACAATCATTAGAGCGGCGGGCCAGTGAACCTGGCCTTTGTGCCTGACACCTTGTAGAAGGTGCTATTTGTACATTCATACCCACGGGGGCTTTATGAGTTAAGGAGCCCCTGGACTGTTAGGTCTGGGGGTACGCAATTGAATAGTTGTGGTTTGTATGGTATGGGGCGATCGGCCATACTGTTGTGCTCTGGGGGGGCTTTTGACTAAACGCCTCCCCTCATTGTTTCCGGCACACGCCCGGTCGCTTTCCTTTGGAGATCCGGCATTCTCTATTAGTATGTTTTGCCGTTCTTTTGGGAGTACCGTGAATTTCGCACGGCTGATCGAGTTTGTGACTTGGGCCGAATAGGCTTGGGCTATTCTTCGTCTTGACCAGACTGGGATTTGCTGAATGTGATACCAGCTTCCCTGATTTGCCGTTTATGACCGTTGCACCGGGGCTTGAGGCTGCTTCTTCGTGTATCTTTCTTGCCTTCTTGGACCATGGTGGTGTGCGGACGTCGGGTTGTATGTCTTTGGTTCTCCTGCTCAGGTTGAGGTAGCCAGGTGTGCCGCGTGTGCCCTTTGTTAGGGCGGTCGAGTCCATACTTTTCGGTGGCCAGGATCTTGGTCCACCTATCCATTAGCAAATCCTGGTCGGCTTTGAGCTGCTCTTGCTTCCTTTGCAGACTCTTTGTTGTGGCTATGAGTCGTCTCTTAAAGAGAACTTGTTCCACTGGGTCTTCAGGCACGCCGAATTCGTCATTGTCGAGGCTTACCCCGTCTACGGAGGGGGGGTGAATAGTTGTCCCTCTCCAAATATCCCACCATGGCCTGTCCGGCCTGCTTGAAGTTAGGCTGATCTGGACTGTATTCCTCTTCGGCACTATCCGGATCATTTTCGGGGCCGGTATTGATGTGGCGGGGTTTGGAGTGGCGCCGAAGACGCCCATGTTTTGCTTTTCCTCCCGAGGGGTTGTCCTCCACTGCCTCGTCGCCATTGGTTTCATTCGGAGCGTCCACCATGTGTATATCATTTAAAGAGGTGGCTGTCCACCGCCCTGTGAGCGGTGGCTCCAGTACGTATCTGGCATCATCATCCATACCGTCGATGTCTTCGAAGTCGAAGTCGAGCACGTCGGTTAAATCATCTATCGTGGCGACAACGTGGGTGGTGGGTGGGCAGCGAATTCCTTCGTCGCCTGCTTCCCACTCAAGTCGGACATAGTTCGGCTCAGAGCCTCCTGACAGAGAGAGAGAGACTTTAATGACTTCAGCATGTTGCCAAAAGGTGAGTGCTGAGAGATTTCCGCAGTGGTAAACTCCATTAACGGAGCCCAACCTGGCTTGGCTGGCTCGGGAGTGTGCGGACCAGGTCCAACAGCCGGATATGAGTCCGGGGGCCCAGGGTTACAGGCCTCCATAGAGGTGAGACCTGTGTTTGGCTCCACCGCCGATGAGTGTGCGGCCTGCGGGGCGGTTCCCAACCCTCCATCCATAGGCAACGCAACCTGCCCCGGATTTAGATCCGAGGCTGCTGCGGGGGTGATGTCTCGAGCATTGTCCAACAGCAGGTCTAGGCCATGCTCGTCGTGACTGTCCGGCGCTCCTCGCACAAGCTCGAATCCGTCGAAGATCAAGTCTCCGCGGATATCTGCCGTGTAGTTCAAGTTTTCGAACCTGATCTGGTGGCCAGGGGTGAAGCTATTGATCTGCTCCAACTGGCCAAGCGAATTGTCCCGCAGTGTCGATTACAGAGTCGATTACACAGAGTCGATTACAGAGAAGGAGATCTAACATCCGAATCGCCAAGCTTGCCTTCCACACAAAGGAGACTCCCATCTGGACACGGGACAAAGTCTTCAATCTTGTATCTTCATAGTCCAATAGTCCGGCCAAAGTGTATAGTCCGGCTGTCCGGATACCCCCTAATCCTGGACTCCCTCACTCTAGTTATTTATCCCCTTGCTAATAGTCAATGGATAAGTCATGTCCATTGTGTCCCTAAGAAGGGAGGTATTACTGTTGTTCCTAATGATAAATATGAATTGATTCCACCAAGAATTATTACAGATTATAGGATGGTAATTGATTTCCACAAATTAAATAAAGCTACTAAAAAGGATCATTACCCTTTACCTTTTATTGATCAAATGTTAGAATGACTATCCAAACATACACATTTTTGCTTTCTAGATGGTTACTCTGGTTTCTCTCAAATACATGTGTCAGCGGAGGATCAAGAAAAGACCACTTTTACTTGCCCTTTCGGTACTTTTGCTTATAGACGTATGCCTTTTGGTTTATGTAATGCACCTGCTACTTTTCAAAGATGCATGATGGCTATATTCTCTGACTTTTATGAAAAGATTTGTGAGGTATTCATGGATGATTTCTCCGTTTATGGGTCCTCTTTTGATGATTGCTTGATCAACCTTGAACGACTTTTGTAGAGATGCAAAGATACTAGTCTTGTTTTGAACTGGGAGAAGTGCCACTTTATGGTTAATGAAGGCATTGTTTTGGGGCACAAAATTTCTGAAAGAGGTATTGAAGTTGATAAAGCTAAAGTTGATGCCATTGAAAAGATGTCGTGTCCCAAGGACATCAAAGGTATAAGAAGTTTCCTTGGTCATGCCGGTTTTTATAGGAGGTTCATTAAGGACTTTTCTAAAATTTCTAGGCCTTTGACTAATCTATTACAAAAAGATATTCCTTTTGTCTTCGATGATGATTGTGTAGAAGCATTTGAAATACTTAAGAAAGCTTTGATTTCTGCATCTATTGTTCAGCCACCTGATTGGAAATTATCCTTTGAAATTATGTGTAATGCTAGTGATTATGTTGTAGGTATTGTTCTAGGACAAAGAGTTGATAAGAAACTAAATGTTATTCAATATGCTAGTAAAACTCTAGACAGTGCCCAGAGAAATTATGCTACTACTAAAAAAAATTAGCGGTTGTATTTGCTTGTGATAAGTTCAGACCTTATATGTTGATTCTAAAGTAACTATTCACACTAATCATGCTGCTATTAAATATCTTATGGAAAAGAAAGATGCTAAACCTAGACTTATTAGATGGGTCCTCTTGCTACAAGAATTTGATTTACATATTATTGATAGAAAGGGAGCTGAGAACCCCATTGCAGACAACTTGTCTAGGTTAGAGAATGTTCTTGATTACCCACTACCTATTAATGATAGCTTTCCTGATGAACAATTAGCTATCATAAATACTTCTTGTACTGCTCCATGGTATGCTGATTATGCTAATTACATTATTGCTGAATTCATACCACCTAGTTTTACATACCAGCAAAAGAAAAAGTTTTTCTATGATTTAAGACATTACTTCTGGGATGACCCACACCTTTACAAAGAAGGAGTATATGGTGTCATTAGACGTCGTGTACATGAGCATGAACAGGAACAGATCCTACGCAAGTGTCACTCCAAGTCATATGGAGGACACCACGCTGGAGATAGAACTGCACATAAGGTATTGCAATCTGGCTTTTATTGGCCTAGTCTCTTCGAAGATGCCCGTATGTTTGTCTTGTCTTGTGATGAATGTCAAAGAATTGGTAATATTAGTAGACATCAAGAAATGTCTATGAACTATTCTCTTGTTATTGAGCCATTTGATGTTTGGGGCTTTGATTATATGGGACCTTTTCCTGCCTCTAATGGGTATACACATATTTTAGTTGATGTTGATTATGTTACTAAGTGGGTAGAAGCTATTCCAACTAGTAGTGTTGATCATAACACTTCTATTAAGATGCTTACAGAAGTTATTTTTCCGAGGTTTGGAGTCCCTAGATACTTAATTACTGATGGTGGTTCACATTTTATTCATGGCGCTTTTCGTAAAATGCTTGCTAAATATGATGTTAATCATAGAATTGCATCTCCTTATCACCCATAGTCTAGTGGCCAAGTAGAGCTGAGTAACAGAGAGCTTAAATTAATTTTGCAAAAGACTGTTAATAGATCTAAAAAGAATTGGTCCAAGAAACTTGATGATGCATTATGGGCTTATAGAACTGCATATAAAAATCCTATGGGTATGTCTCCATATAAAATGGTTTATGGAAAAGCTTGTCACTTACCTCTCGAACTAGAACACAAGGCATATTAGGCTATAAAAGAGCTCAATTATGATTTCAAACTTGCTGCTGAGAAAAGGTTATTTGACATTAGCTCACTTGATGAATGGAGAACCCAAGCTTATGAAAATGCCAAACTGTTTAAGGAAAAAGTTAAAAGATGGCATGACAAAAGGATACAAAAGCGTGAGTTTAATGTAGGTGACTATGTGTTGCTTTTCAACTCTCGTTTAAGATTTTTTGCAGGAAAATTTCTCTCTAAATGGGAAGGCCCTTACGTTATCAAGGAAGTCTATCGCTCCGGTGCCATAAAAATCAACAACTTCGAAGGCACAAATCCGAAGGTGGTGAACGGTCAAAGAATCAAACATTATATCTTAGGTAACCCAATAAATGTTGAAACTAATGTTATTGAAACCGTAACCCTGGAGCAATACATAAGGGACACTTTCCAGAATGTTCCAGACCTGAAAAAGGAATAGGTACGTGGTACGGTAAGTAAACTAACTCCAAAACAATTCTAACAGCAATTTTTCTCCGTTTTGGAATATTTAAGAAAATAGGAAAATAAGAAGTAGTCCGGGAAGGACTCGAGGCGTCCACGAGGGTGGAGGGCGCGCCCTACCCCCTGGGCGCGCCCCTGCCTCGTGGGCACCTCGTGTGCTCTCCGGACTCCGTTTTCTTGCATGATGCTTCTTTTGGTCAGTAAAAATTCATTATATAATCTCCCAAAGGTTTTGACCACCGTATCATGCAAATATCCTCTGTCTTTGTTTCGAGCTGTTTCTATCAGATTTATCAAGGCCAGGCATCATGTCGTCACCCTCCTCCAACAATGAAGGCAACGATGCTTGACTGATGAAGATGGAGCTGAAGAGAGAAGAATCCAGGGAGATCAGCAAGGAGGATAGGATCAAGAAGGGAAAGGAGGATAAAGCTCCGGCAGGAGAAGAAGAAATTATCCAACCTCTTCCCGACCTCTTTACCCCAACTGAGATTGAAGCTTTCAAGATGATTGAGTTAGCTCGCATACAAAACAAGTATCTCACACGTGAAAATATTTTGTTGAAGGATCATATCATCACACTCAAGGGCATTATCCGCAAGTTGGAAGAGATCCTACGCTCGATGTGCGACTATCCATCACCACCCTCTTCACCAGCAAAGGAGACATAATCACATGGGTATGGGCACTCCCCTTGGCAACTGCCAAGCTTGTGGGAGGTGCCCCAGTATCGTATCATCATCACACTCCTATCTTTACAGTTTTTATTAGTTCGATCCTTTTAATAATATCTCGATCTAGTAGAATAAAGTTTTGGTATGATTTAGTTTTGAGTTTTGCCTTATGGCCCCCTTATGTAATCGAGTCTATGAGCTATATATAATAAAGATTAGTGTTGAGTCAAGGGCTTTGCTGTTTTACCATGATCTTGAGAAAATAGAAAGAATAAAAAGAAATAAAAGAGAAAATGTTGATCTTATGGATAGTAATGACTTCACACATAAAGAGTATGAGGCATAAAAGTTGTTGCGAGTTGGCAAACCTAGTTTTGGTCATCGTTGCAATTAATAGGAAGTAATAAAGAAAGAGAGGTTCTCACATATAAATATACTATCTTGGACATCTTTTATGATTGTGAGCACTCATTAAAGTATGACTTGCTAAAAAGTTGATGTTGGACAAGGAAGACAACGTAATGGGTTATGTTTTCTCACATCTTAGTTAACGTATATTGTCATGGATCGTCCAACATGTTGAGCTTGCCTTTCCCCCTCATGCTAGCCAAATTCCTTGCACTAAGTAGAAATTACTTGTGCTTCCGAAATACCCTTAAACTAGTTTTGCCATGAGAGTCCACCATATCTACCTATGGATTGAGTAAGATCCTTCAAGTAAGTTGTCATGTTGTATGCAATAAAAATTGCTCTCTAAATATGTATGACTTATTATTGTGGAGAAAATAAGCTTTATACGATCTTGTAATATGGAAGTAATAAAAGCGACGGACTGCATAATAAAGGTCTTTATCACAAGTGGCAATATAAAGTGACGTTCTTTTGCATTAAGATTTCGTGCATTCAACCATAAAAGCACATGAAAACCTCTGCTTCCCATTGCGAAGGGCCTATCTTTTATTTTTGTCTTATACATTATGCAAGAGTCAAGGTGATCTTCACCTTTCCCTTTTACATTTTATCCTTTGGCAAGTGCCTCGTGTTGGAAAGATCCTGATATATATATCCAATTGGATGTAAGTTAGCATGAACTATTATTGTTGACATTACCCTTGAGGTAAAAGGTTGGGAGGCAACACTATAAGCCCCGATCTTTCTCTGTGTCCAATTAAAACTCCATACCCATAAGTATTGCGTGAGTGTTAGCAATTATGAAAGACTAAATGATGGTTGAGTATGTGGACTTGCTGAAAAGCTCTTATATTGACTCTTCCCGATGTTATGATAAATTGCAATTGCTTCAATGACCAAGATTATAGTTGTTAGTTTTCAATGAAGTTTTTGAGTCATACTTGACATTGTCAATAGATTGTTACTTTAACATAAGTAATCGTATGACAAAATATATATATGTTGCTGTTATAAGAATGATCATGATGCCCTCATGTCCGTATTTTATTTTATCGACACCTCTATCTCTAAACATGTGGACATATTTCTCGATATCGGCTTCCGCTTGAGGACAAGCGAGGTCTAAGCTTGGGGGAGTTTATACGTCCAGTTTGCATCATGCTTTCATATTGATATATATTGCATTATGGGCTGTTATTACATGATATATCACAATACTTATGCCTATCCTCTCTTATTTTACAAGGTTTACATGAAGAGGGAGAATGCCGGGAGCTGGGATTCTGGGCTAGAAAAGGAGCAAATATTAGAGACCCATTCCGCACAGCTCCAAAAATCCTGAAACTCCACGAAAGTCATTTTTGGAATTAATAAAAAATACTGGCGAAGGAATCAGCATCAGGGGGGCCACACCCTATCCACGAGGATGGGGGGCGCGCCCACCCCCCTAGGGAGCGCCCCCTACCTCGTGGGCCCCCTGACAGGCCTCCGGTGCCCATCTTCTGCTATATGAAGTCTTTTACCCTTGAAAAAATCAGAAGCAAGCTTGCAGGACGAAACTCCGCCGCCACGAGGCGGAACCTTGGCGGAACCAATCTAGGGCTCCGGCGGAGCTGTTCTGCCGGGGAAACTTCCCTCCGGGAGGGGGAAATTATCACCATCGTCATCACCAACAATCCTCTCATCGGGAGGGGGTCAGTCTCCATCAACATCTTCACCAGCACCATCTCCTCTCAAACCCTAGTTCATCTCTTGTATCCAATATTTGTACCAAAACCTCAGATTGGTACCTGTGGGTTGCTAGTAGTGTTGATTACTCCTTGTAGTTGATGCTAGTTGGTTTATTTGGTGGAAGATCATATGTTCAGATCCTTAATGGATATCAATACCCCTCTGATTATGAACATGAATATGATTTGTGAGTAGTACATTTGTTCCTGAGGACATGGGAGAAGTCTTGCTATAAGTAGTCATGTGAATTTGGTATTCATTCGATATTTTGATAAGATGTATGTTGTCTATCCTCTAGTGGTGTTATGTGAACGTCAACTACATGACACTTCACCATTGTTTGGGCCTAGAGGAAGGCATTGGGAAGTAATAAGTAGATGATGGGTTGCTAGAGTGACAGAAGCTTAAACCCTAGTTTATGTGTTGCTTCATAAGGGGCTGATTTGGATCCATATGTTTCATGCTATGGTTAGGTTTACCTTAATACTTATTTTGTAGTTGCGGATGCTTGTAATAGGGGTTAATCATAAGTGGGATGCTTGTCCAAGAAAGGGCAGTACCCAAGCACCGGTCCACCCACATATCAACTTATCAAAGTAACGAACGCGAATCATACGAGCGTGATGAAAACTAGCTTGACGATAATTCACATGTGTCCTCGGGAGTGCTTTTCTCATATAAGAACTTGTCCATGCTTGTCCTTTGTTACAAAAAGGATTGGGCCACCTTGCTGCACCTTATTTACTTTCATTGCTTGTTACCCGTTACAAATTATCTTATCACAAAACTATATGTTACCTACAATTTCAGTGCTTGCAGAGAATACCTTACTGAAAACCGTTTGTCATTTCCTTCTGCTCCTCATTGGGTTCGACACTCTTACTTATCGAAAGGACTATGATAGATCCCCTACACTTGTGGGTTATCAACACCCTGCATATTACTTAATTTATTGACTATATCATCGAGGGACGAGCTGCTGTTCCCATCCTTCCATGTGTTGTTGATAGTATCAGAAAGGGAATCTGATCGCTCCCACATTTCCTCAAATCAGAAGAGTTTATTTGTCGGCCTCCATTCTTTCTTGTTCCCAAAACGCAGTAGCAAGGGCACATGATCAGACTTTGATGACGCCATGTGCTCCACTGAGGCTTCCTTAAATACATTACACCAGTCCGGGGAGGCTACTCTCTATCAAGTCGTGCTCTGACATTGTTTCTTCCTCCTTGTTATTATTATAAGTCCAGGTCGTTCCCCTAAACCCCAAATCCTAGAGATTGCAATCAGCAAGAGCCTCACGAAATGCCGCCATGTTCCTTATTGACCTTCTCGCCCTAGAGAAGTATTCCCGTTGCCACATCACTTTGTTGAAATCACCTATCATGAGCCAGGGCTCAGCAGAATTGTTTCGAATTCTTCTTAGGAGTTCCCACACACTACTAGGGAAAAGCCTAGCAGTAGCGCTGGTTTTAGGTATATCAGTAGTGTGGGTGCCCGCGCTACTGATACGGTGCTACATCTAACATGTAGTAGTAGCACGAGTGCCACCCGCGCTACTACTACGTCCGTGGTAGTAGCGTGGATACCACCCGTGCTACTACTAGTGGTTCTGGACCCTCGCTACTGCTAACTAATTAGGAAATAAAAAAAATTCAGCCATGGCTGCTGCTGCTAGGCGTCAGCATCCTCTTCATCTATGGCCGATGCTGATCCTGGAGGGGATGAAGCCGTCCATGGAGATGGTGCTTCCCCATCCAACTCTTCTCCACATCTGTCCTTTGTTGCTGCTACAAAATAGAGACAAGGATTAGAAGAGGAAGAGAGAGATAGAGAGGAGTAGGTGCAGCAACTCACCAGCGGCCGCCGGAGTTGGAGCCGAAACCCTAGTTGATGCCATGGGTTGCGTCCATCAAAGATCTGGCCATCGTCATGGGCGGCGCTCTGCTGGATCTTCCTCTCCTTCTAGCAGCGGAGGAGGAGGAGGAGGAGGAGGAGGAGGAACGATGGGCAGTGGCGGAGGAGGAGAAGGAAGGAGGGGCTATGGTGGAAGAGGAGGTCGCCGGATTTGAGGGAGACGTCGCGGCGTGAGGCCGGCAGTTGTCGTCGAGGAGGAGACACGCATGTGCAGAAGCGCCATGGAGAGAGATAGGAGGGAGAGGAGTGATTTGGACGAGGATATGGGGATTTCAGGGCTGTTAAAAAACCCAGTACTTAGTAGTAGCGCGGGTTTTTACCCCTCGCTACTACTATGGCATGTCCCGGGGGGGCACGGTAGAGACCGCTTAGTAATAGAGAGGGGTAAAAACCCGTGCTACTACTATCAACTTAGTAGTAGCGCTAGTTTATAACCCTCGCTACTACTATGGCATGTCTCGGGGGGCACGGTAGAGACCGCTTAGTAGTAGCGAGGGTTAAAAAACCGCGCTACTACTATCAACTTAGTAGTAGCGAGGGGTAAAAACCCGCGCTACTAGTAAGTAGCAGTAGCGAGGGGTATAAACCCGCGCTACTAGTAAGCGTCTATGTATAAGCTTTTCCCTAGTAGTCACATGTGGTGTCTTTCCTGTGGTTTTGGTTCACCGTACAAAGGTACCTCTCCACTGTATGCCATTGGGATTTAGGCGTACTAACACATCGATGTACCTAGGGCCAACGGCAAGTTCTTTTATTTCAATGCTTTCATCAAAGAACAATGCAATACCGGCACTTTTACTTGCGCCCGGCTGCATTATACAGTGCTTGAGACCTAGTCCCCACCTTAACTTATTCATGTACTCATTACTTTGCCGTGTCTCTGATAAAAAAAACAACTTGGGCTTGAGGGTGTGCACTAGGCACTCAAGTTCTCGAACTATGTGTGGTTGCCCTATGCCCCGACAGTTCCAGCTGAGTAGCGTCATGGGTCCTGGTGGGCGCCTCCAGCAGCACCCACCAGTTGACCGAGAGCCCCGGGCTCGGTTGCTTCCTCTCCACCATCATCTTCCTCCTTGCTCCCTTCCTCCCCAGCCTTTGTCCCTCTCTTTTTCTTACACTGGTCCATCTTATTAGTCATGGTAATTTCATCTGTACCCATAATTTCTTCAGCTCCTCGCATGCCCCTCTTGCCCAGCACACACGTGTCCTCTTCCATTCCTTTCTTACCCAGCTTGACTCCTTCACGGCTCCTCACCTTGGCCACCTTCAGGTTAATCTTCCCATGTGCCTTCTCCTGTTTTATCTTCTCTAGGTCGTCCTTCTATAGTACAGTTGTTTCTTCCAGTGCAGTATTTACCTCCAAGTTTACCCTGGGCTCATTCCAGTCAGTCGCAGCTGCAGTCTCTTGATTCAGCACATACCTTGGTGTGGGGCCAAAACCTGGTGGGCACCCTGGATCGGGTGAGCCCTCCTAGTTACTCGAACCTATAGCAGTAGCACCAATATGGGTGGGGGAAGCGGTACCGGCGCTGCCACCCCCTGCGGCCTCCTCTTGTGGTTCTGCACCAGGGAGCTTCTCCATCTGAATACATGGACGGCTTGGTGGTGGATTGTGCTTATCCAGCTTGTTCCTGCTTGCATCCAGCCTGATCGCACTTACAGCAGCGGTGGCTTCTTGTACCAGTGGATCTGCCGGGATGTGGTTGTATCTCTCCACTACAAGTGTTGGTGGGGTTGTTCTGGTGCTTCTGCCATTCTCTGACTCAAAGTGAAGGAATCGGCGTGCACTAGCAGCCTCTGGAACCACCTCCCCACCCCTAAAGTTTACTCTCCTAAGCGGGGACGAGCGCATTGCTGCCGAGAACCTCATCTCTTGGAGGTCCTCCGGCAGCTTACAATCATGATGCCCGTGTCCTAGGTAGCCACAGTAACTACAAAACCTGGGCAACCTTTCATACTTTACATCCAGCACATACACTTTTCCTTTTGCCAGGTCACGAGACTCTATCTCACTACGGATGGGTTCCTCTACATCATGGTTAATGCGGACTCTCATGTACTCGCCCCAAATCCGTCCATCTCTGTCGGAGTCCACCTCCAGCACCTTACCTAGCTGTGCACCAAGCGCCTTGGCCACATGCTCGAAAAACATGATCGGCGGAGCATCGAAGATTCAGACCCATATCGGCATATGGGCGAACTCCACTTCTCCCAGGCACGTGTTGCCGTCTACCTCCACCATGAGGAAGGCATCTCCTTTGTGTATCCAGGGTCCATTGTTTAGGATGAACCTTAGGTCACCCTCCCGCTCAGACTCGAGCAAGAAACGATTGTTCTTCAGTGGCGAGTAGCTGAGGCGCCCCCTCAGCCCCCACTTGTTCTCCAGCTCATTGAACAGCCCCCCGATGCTAAAGATTTGCACCGAGAAGAACAGTCCAATAGCGACCCATCTTGCCTTCATGGCCGCCCTCTCCCTTGAGAGATCCAGCTCCACCATGTTGGACGCATGTGCCCCCATGAAGACAGGGAAGCTAGGCGCTACCGCGTGTTCACCCACCCCCTGGCCTATCGGGGTGCGGTACATGTCACCCCGGCTCTTTGATGAGCCGCCATGGAGCATAGGTTGAGATCCCAAGCCTTGCTTGCCGCTGGAGTCCACCTCTTCTCCGGTGTTCATCGATGCCTTGTTCTTGCCAGCCCGCTTCTCCGCCATCACAGAGTTGCTCTTCGTGTTTGTGGGTTGGGCCAGGGTGTATGGATGGATCACACACTTAGGACGGTTCTTTATACCTCCGCAGATGATATCAATCATCGGAACAGATCTTCTAGATATGTGCATAAGATGATCTCCTGCCTTTGCCGCATCATTTGTTTCCCGCGAGTGATCCCCTTCCCAATCTTTGTCTGGGGGATCCGCCTGTTTCTGATCTCTCTCTTCTTCTGCCCGCATCTGATTCCTTTCCCCAATCCTGCGATTATGATCCTTCCTCAGCAGATTGAATTTGTCCTTAATTCTCTCGATCCAGTCCCGGGTCATAAACTTCTGATTCCCTATTGAAATCCGACGATTTTCCTGATTCCCTTTCCTCCCCTCTTCATACCTTTGTACAACCACTCTCCTTTTGATCCAATCTTCCCGTACTGCAATGGATCTGCCCAATCCTGGTAACAGCTCACTTCCCCTCTTATCCAGGATCGTTTTGCACAATAGCGATTCAACCTTTTGGTCTCTTAAAATTTATGGAAATTTTACGTACCTTGATGTCTCCTATTCTAACTTAAATTACCGGAATCCTCGATGAAAATACCTTCGTGCTGATGCACAATGTCTGATGCATCACCATAGATTTCCTTTCTCTCTACACTTCACTTCATGAGTTGTTCCGATAGATGAAGGCGCGCTATAGCCCCTAATAGCATTATATTGTGTAAAGAATTGTCTCGTTAAATAAATCAGTGCATAATATCTTTTAATAACATGTTATAGCGCGCTATAACACACTATAGTGTATTTTAAGAGATGGCACTATTTTGTGTAACACGCTAAAAAAATTCTTGGTATGTGGTATTCTGTATGCACTTGCGAGTGCGTCTTGTTCCTGCACCTAGTCCTGCCACTCTCCTTTTGATCCAATCTTCCCGTACTGCCAGCAGATCTGCCCAATCCTGGTAACAGCTCA
Source organism: Triticum aestivum (assembly GCF_018294505.1). Classification (NCBI taxonomy): domain Eukaryota; kingdom Viridiplantae; phylum Streptophyta; class Magnoliopsida; order Poales; family Poaceae; genus Triticum; species Triticum aestivum. Next base: position 74,055,188 of record NC_057813.1, on the reverse strand, counting down.
CTTCCCCTCTTATCCAGGATCGTTTTGCACAATAGCGATTCAACCTTTTGAGCAACTCTTGCGAGAGACGACCACCTTGCGACTGCCGTAGCACTCGAAGCACGGCGGGAACCACACCCCGTCGAGCACCCGCCGGCCGGCCGGCCGCGCCCTCAGGTGGCCCTCAACAACAACGCCAGTAGCCCCTTCTTGTTCAGCCGAGCCACCTCCTCCGTGCGGCCCAGCCATTTCTAAAAACATGGTGAGTCATATATTATGCTAAGAAATTATTTTTTGTCTACTCTTAAATAAAAGAAGACAAATCTAAGTTCAAAAAAAAAGACAAACCTTTTCTTATGAGTTCTCTCCTTCACCTGATCATTTATCATACGTGACACTCTTAAAATAGCACAGTTGTACATGCCCTTAACAACAATTGTCTCACCACATATTTATGGATATCTAGTTATTGGAGACAAAATTAAGAATAAATCATTGTAGATCACTTTTTATTGTCTTATCTAGATTACATGACGGATATAAGATAAGATAGCCTAATCAATCATTGTACATGTCCTAAGACATGACCTATTGTAGACTATTTTTTTGTCATCTTTAAATTACACGCAAGACATAAGATAAAACATCTTATCAACCATTGTACATGCCCTAACTAAACTATACCGAATTACTCGGCTGACAGTCTTTGTTGGCGTCGGCCTCAGGTCTCGTGTGTCCGTGTCACACGGCACTTGGCATCTTGCATCTTCGCCGCCTCGCATGGCAGTAACATATCTCACCATGCACAATCTCTGGGCTGACGACTCGCCGTCTACGTGCGTATCACAGGTACATCTTGCCGGCACCGACTACAGATAGCTACATGCAAAGCTCAAAACTACATGTTGATACATACGACAAGATTAATGCTAACAATCACCTCCCTAATCTTTTCATGCTAACTCGCCAAATCGTCATGCGGATGCCCGCAACACCGCCGTGGTGGACGCGTTGCAGCGTCGGGCGCCATGGACCATCATCTTGTCGTGGATTACGCCCTCGCAGCACCGATCACCACGAGTGTTTCGTCGTGGCACACTCGCTGCCTCATGTTCACCACCCGCGCCGCAAGTCGCTGGTGACTCGCCTTCATGTTGCTGCCGATGATGCACCTTGTCGACGGCTCAGACATGGATGATGAACTGCTTATGACACTGGCCTCCGCTCCATGGCCACCACCTCCTTGCTGATGAAGCTATGTATCCAGGGTAGGGTCATGGACCTGTCCAAGATACCCTCCCAAGGACATCTCTAGAAAAAATCACCTTTCAATCGACCCGGAAATGTTTCACTCGACGGACTCAAAGACACTCGACCATGAAGCCATCCACTCGACAGCCAGGAGACCTAAAGTCACTCTGCACGCCAACGGTCGGTCATTAAGTAGCTTTTATAGTCATCATAGCACTTTATTTGTAGCGTTACCAGTAACGCCCGATCTTAATGTATCTTAAACCCTGCATAACTGAGGGCCGGAGGGGTCTGGCGGACTCTATATAAGCCACCCCCCTCCTCAGTGTAAAGGGTTCGCACCCCTGTAACGCATACGCACATAATCCAGTCGACCGCCTCCGGGATCCGAGATGTAGGGCTGTTACTTCCTCCGAGAAGGGCCTGAACTCGTAAATCCCTTGCGTATACAACTACTCCATAGCTAGGATCTTGCCTCTACCTTCCTACCCCCCTACACTACTGTCAGATTTAGAACCACGACAGTTGGCGCCTACCATGGGGCAGGTGTCTTAGCGACTTATTGGAGAAGTTGCGATTTTTTCCGATCTCCTTCATCATGGTTTCAGGCAAAGCTCTGGTTGAGGGCCGCGAGATCCGTCTCGGCGCGCTCACGTTCATCGCCAACGACTCCGCTTGGCTTCAAGAGGCCCCGCTCGACATCGACGTGCTCCCTGTCCGCGGGGCGATGCACTTTCGCGCATGCGTCCGCGGCATCCTCCTGCGGCAACCGTCGACCCAGTATCGGTCGACCCCTGCGTCATCCTCCCTCCCTGTTTCCTGCCAGCGCAAGGGCTCCGGTCAGTCGAGGCTTCAGCGGTGGGTGAGGCACGCGGTGGCTCGCCAATCGGCCACCCCCCAAGTCGCGGCAATCGAGCCCGACGAATCTCTCTACGGCCTGTTCGACCTGTCGACTGGCTCCGCAGAAACTGCATCCGAGTGCGACAGCAGTGATCCAGCGGCGGAGGTTCTTATGGTCGATGGACCATGCGGTCCTCCCGGTTTTCCCCGCACCGACGGAGGCGACGGCGGAGGCGATCCGTCACATGCCCATGAAGAATATCTCCCCGAGCCCCTCACTTCGCTGCAGAGGGAAGATCTTCGCCGCCGGAACATGGATGCGCTGCACACTCATATCGTTGGAGAAACCCCCGAGGCTCGTGCCTTAGAGGACGCGCGCTTGGCCAACTTGGCTGAGCGCACTCGACGAGCGTGCGCGACAACGGTTCCAGAATCGAGTCGATGTAAACTCTGTCCACCACCAACTTAGGTATATCGAACTCCGATTTAGAATTTAGTAGCAGCAGCCCGTATAGCAGAGTCGATTCAGCCTTACCAGTCAGAGGCTGGCAGAGGCTTGTTACAGATTAGAGATTTACTCCGGGCAGCAGGAGATCAAAATTCAGCTGTATCACAATCGCGGAATAGGATTCACAGTAGATCTATCGTTGCAAATACAGTCCAGTCGGCCCACAGCCCAAGATCGCCCCCGAGGCGTGAGGAACATGGAGACCGGCGTGATCAGTACAAGGACCGTGAGCAGTATGATCACCGATTCGATCGTGATGATCGACGTCTAGTGCCCACCCCTCCCCCAAGGGGTGGATCGTACGCGCCTCGATAGCAGGATGATAGACGCCATCACAGTGTTGGGCGAAGGATTCCACTCGACCCCAGGGAACCAGGCTTTGATGCGAGATCCATTATTGTTCAAGGTTTGGTCGACAGGAACAGAGCTCACCGAGAAGGTCATGACAGAGATGTACCCACCAGCAGCAGAGTACATGTCTCAGGACCAGAGTGTTTCAGCAGAGCCATCAGGGCCGCGGTGATTCCTCCCAACTTCAGGCGACTGGAGTCAGTAAGTTCACCGGTGAGTCCAAGCCTGACACTTGGCTTGAGGACTACCGAGTGGCTGTTCAGATTGGCGGCGGCAATGATGAGGTGGCCATGAAACACCTGCCTCTTATGTTGGAGGGCTCGGCCAGAGCATGGTTGAATCAGTTAGCACCCAGCAGCATTTACACTTGGGAAGATCTTGCCCGAGTGTTTGTCAGAACATTTGAAGGAACTTGCAAGCGACCAGCAGGGTTGACAGGACTGCAATCTTGTGTGCAGAAGTCGAATGAAACTTTGAGAGATTACATCCAGAGATGGATCACGTTGCACCACACGGTAGAGAATGTATCTGATCACCAGGAAGTCTGTGCTTTCAAGGAAGGCGTTAAGTACAGAGAGCTAAACCTGAAATTCGTTCAAACCGGAGACATGTCTCTGAGTCGAAAGATGGAAATTGCCACCAAGTATGCCAATGGTGAGGAAGAGGATCGGCTCCGGAGTGGCAAACACAAGTCAGTCGCCCACGAAACCGGAGGGGGGAACTCCAGTCGGAAGCAGAAGCGGAAAGCCGAGCCAGCTGCTCCTGGAGAAGCCTTGGCCGCGACTCAAGGAAAGTTTAAAGGAAGCCCAAAGGGTCTTGGAACCCTAAGAAGGTGAAGGACAAGGAAGGGAATGACGTGTTGGATTTGTCGTGCCACATCCACACGAAGAAAGATGAGGAGGGTAAACTCATTTACCCAAAACATACCACTCGACAGTGTCGGCTCTTGATCCAGCAATTCCAGGGGAAACACCCCAAAGATAAGGAAAAGGAGTCGGACAAAGTTGAGGACAAAGAAGATAGTGATGATGGATATCCCCAAGTCAATTCCACCCTGATGATTTTTGCTGATGTTGAAAGCAAAAGTCGATCAAAAGTTATAAACCGGGAAGTGAATATGGTTGCTCCGGCGACATCCAGTTATCTGAAATGGTCTCAGACTGCCATCACATTCGACCAGTCTGATCATCCGACACACATAGCCACCCCTGGGAGGCAAGCTTTGGTGGTCGACCCAGACGTTGAAGGCACTCGACTGACTAAAGTTTTGATGGATGGTGGCAGTGGCCTGAATATACTATACGCAGAGACGTTGAAAGGGATGGGTATTCCGATGTCCAGACTCAGTACCAGCAACATGAGCTTCCATGGAGTCATTCCTGGAAAGAAGGCTGAGTCACTCGGCCGAATAGCTCTTGATGTGGTTTTCGGTGATTTCAAAAATTACCGCAAAGAAAAGTTGACATTTGAAGTTGTGGATTTCCAGAGGGCTTATCACGCTATTCTGCGCAGGCCAGCTTATGCACGTTTTATGGCCCGGCCATGTTATGTGTACCTCAAATTGAAGATGACTGGCCCCAAAGGTGTGATCACTGTTACTCGCAATCGGAAGAAGGCGGAAGAGTGCTTTCAGAAAGGCTCAAAGATCGCCGATGCTCAGATGGCAGTGGTAGAGCTGCAAGAACACCAGAAAACCGCAGACCCGAGTGATTTGTTACGAGCCAAGAGGCCCGCTACGGAATCAGCATTTCAGTCGTCCAGTGAGACAAAACCGATTCACATTCACCCGACCGACCCCAGTGCTACTCCGACTCATATCTCTACAACACTCGACTCCAAATAGGAAGAAGCGCTCATCCAGTTCCTCCGTGAGAACTGGGACATCTTTGCATGGAAGCCTTCTAACATGTCGGGTGTTCCCAGGGGGCTGGCTGAATACCGCCTATGAGTCGACTCAAAAGTGAAACCTGTCAAAGAACATCTTCGACGGTCTGCCATCCAGAAAAGAAAGGCCATTGGCGAGGAGGTGGCTCGGCTCTTAGCAGCGGAGTTTATCCGAGAGATTTATCACTCCGAGTGGCTCGCCAATGTTGTCATGGTCCCCAAGAAGGACAAGTCACTTCGCATGTGCATCGACTTCAAACATATCAATCGGGCCTGCCCGATGTGAGTGCCTGTCTTTTTTAGACGCTTATTCTGGTTACCATCAGATCCGTCTGTATGGACCCGATGAGATCAAAACAGCTTTCATCACTCCATTCGGGTGCTTCTGTTATGTCACCATGCCATTCGGCCTCAAGAATGCCGGAGCCACGTTCATGAGGATTATTTGGAAGTGTTTGCTCACTCAAATCAGTCGGAATGTGGAAGCATACATGGATGATATTGTGGTCAAGGCACGGAAAGGTTCCGACCTGCTGACTGATCTTGCAGAGACATTTGCCAACCTCAGGAGCTATGATATCAAGCTTAATCCATCAAATTGCACATTCGGAGTTCCTGGCGGAAAGTTACTCGGTTTTCTCGTTTCCGAATGAGGAATTGACGCCAATCCAGAAAAAGTTGGTACTGTACTCCGAATGAAACGTCCTGTGCGTGTGCACGATGTCCAGAAGCTTACTGGTTGCTTGGCCGCTTTAAGTCGACTCATCTCTCGTCTCGGTGAAAAGGCATTGCCTCTTTACCGACTGATGAAGAAGTCAGACAAGTTCGAGTGGACTCCTGAAGCTGATGCAGCGTTTGCAGAGCTAAAAGCCCTGCTCTCCACCCAGCCGGTCCTTGCTGCCCCGATCAGCAAAGAGCCTTTGCTGCTTTACATTGCAGCCACAGGACAAGTCGTCGGTACAGTACTTACGGTCGAGTGGGAAGAAGAAGGAAAAGCCTTTAAAGTTCAGCGCCCAGTATATTATGTTTCTAAAGTTTTGACCCCATCAAAGCAAAGATACCCTCATTATCAGAAGCTTGTATATGGTATTGTTGGAAATATGCCCTAGAGGCAATAATAAAATGGTTATTATTATATTTCTTTGTTCATGATAATTGTCTGTTATTTATGCTATAATTGTGTTATCCGGAAATCGTAATACAGGTGTGAATACATAGACCACAACATGTCCCTAGTGAGCCTCTAGTTGACTAGCTCATTGATCAACAGATAGTCATGGTTTCCTGACTATGGGCATTGGATGTCATTGATAACGGGATCACATCATTAGGAGAGTGATGTGATGGACAAGACCCAATCCTAAGCATAGCCCAAAGATCGTGTAGTTCGTTTAGCTAGAGCTTTTCCAAATGTCAAGTATCATTTCCTTAGACCATGAGATTGTGCAACTCCCGGATAACGTAGGAGTGCTTTGGGTGTGCCAAACGTCACAACGTAATTGGGTGACTATAAAGGTACACTACGGGTATCTCCGAAAGTGTCTGTTGGGTTGGCACGAATCGAGACTGGGATTTGTCACTCCGTATGATGGAGAGGTACCTCTGGGCCCACTCGGCAATGCATCATCATAATGAGCTCAATGTGACCAAGTGTCTGGTCACAGGATCATGCATTACGGTACGAGTAAAGTGACTTGCCGGTAACGAGATTAAACGATGTATTGGGATACCGACGATCGAATCTCGGGCATGTAACGTATCGATTGACAAAGGGAATTGTATACGGGATTGCTTGAGTCCTCGACATCGTGGTTCATCCGATGAGATCATCGAGGAGCATGTGGGAGCCAACATGGGTATCCAGATCCCGCTGTTGGTTATTGACCGGAGAGGCGTCTCGGTCATGTCTGCATGTCTCCCGAACCCGTAGGGTCTACACACTTAAGGTTCGGTGACGCTGGGGTTGTAGAGATATAAGTATGCAGTAACCCGAAAGTTGTTCGGAGTCCCGGATGAGATCCCGGACGTCACGAGGAGTTCCTGAATGGTCCAGAGGTAAAGAATTATATATAGGAAGTCAGGTTTCGGCCATCGGGAAAGTTTCGGGGGTCACCGTTATTGTACCGGGACCATCGGAAGGGTATCGGGGGTCCACCGGGTGGGGCCACCTATCCCGAAGGGCCCCATGGGCTGAAGTGGGAGGGGAACCAGCCCCTGGTGGGCTGGTGCACCCCCCTTGGGCCCCCCTGCGCCTAGGGTTGGGAAACCCTAGGGGTGGGGGCGCCTCCACCTGGCTTGGGGGACAAGTTTCCCCCCTGGCCCCCCCCTTGGAGATCCCATCTCCTAGGGCCGGTGCCCCCCTAGGGGGCCTATATAAAGAGGAGGGAGGGAGGGCAGCCACACCCATGCTCTTGGCGCCTCTCTCCCCTTGCTACACCTCTCCCTCTCGCAGAAGCTTGGCGAAGCCCTGTCGAGATCGCTGCTGCATCCACCACCACCACGTCGTGCTGCTAGATCTTCATCAACCTCTCCTTCCCCCTTGCTGGATCAAGAAGGAGGAGACGTCTTCCTCAACCGTACGTGTGTTGAACGCGGAGGTGCCGTCCGTTAGGCGCTAGGATCTCCGGTGATTTGGATCACGACGAGTACGACTCCCTCAACCCCGTTCTCTTGAACACTTCCGCTCGCGATCTACAAGGGTATGTAGATGCACTTCTCTCTCTCGTTGCTAGATGAACTCATAGATTGATCTTGGTGAAAGCGTAGAAAATTTTTATTTTCTGCAACGTTCCCCAAAAGTGGCATCATGAGCTAGGTCTATGCATAGTTCTCTTTGCACGAGTAGAACACAAATTTGTTGTGGGCGTAGATGTTGTCAACTTTCTTGCCACTACTAGTCTGATTTTGCTTCAGCAGTATTGTGGGATGAAGCGGCCCGGACCGACCTTACACGTACGCTTACGTGAGACAGGTTCCACCGACTAACATGCACTAGTTGCATAAGGTGGCTAGCAGGTGTCTGTCTTTCCCACTTTAGTTGGAGCGGATTCGATGAAAAGGGTCCTTATGAAGGGTAAATAGAAGTTGGCAAATCACGTTGTGTCTTTAATGTAGGTAAGAAAACGTTCTTGCTAGAACCCTATTGCACCCACGTAAAACATGCAACAACAATTAGAGGACGTCTAACTTGTTTTTGTAGCATATGATTTGTGATGTGATATGGCCAAAAGTTGTGATGAATGATGAATGATGAATGATATATATGTGATGTATGAGATCATGTTCTTGTAATAGGAATCACGACTTGCATGTTGATGAGTATGACAACCGGCAGGAGCCATAGGAGTTGTCTTAATTATTGTATGACCTGCGTGTCAATGATTTAACGCCATGTAATTACTTTACTTTATTGCTAAACCGTTAGCCATAGTAATAGAAGTAATAGTTGGCGAGCAACTTCATGGAGATACGATGATGGAGATCATGGTGTCTTGCCGGTGACAAAGATGATCATAGAGCCCCGAAGATGGAGATCAAAGGAGCAATATGATATTGGCCATATCATGTCACTATTTGATTGCATGTGATGTTTATCATGTTTTTGCATCTTGTTTACTTAGAACGACGATAGTAAATAAGATGATCCCTCATAATAATTTCAAGAAAGTGTTCCCCCTAACTGTGCGCCGTTGCAAAAGTTTGTTGTTTCGAAGCACCACGTGATGATCGGGTGTGATAGATTCTAACGTTCACATACAACGGGTGTAAGACAGATTTACACATGCATAAACACTTAGGTTAACTTGACGAGCCTAGCATGTACAGACATGGCCTCGGAACACAAGAGACCGAAAGGTCGAACATGAGTCGTATGGAAGATACGATCAACATGGAGATGTTCACCGATGATGACTAGTCCGTCTCACGTGATGATCGGACACGGCCTAGTCGACTCGGATCATGTATCACTTAGATGACTAGAGGGATGTCTAATCTGAGTGGGAGTTCATTAAATAATTTGATTAGATGAACTTAATTATCATGAACTTAGTCTAAAATCTTTACAATATGTCTTGTAGATCAAATGGCCCACGTTACCCTCAACTTCAACGCGTTCCTAGAGAAAACCAAGCTGAAAGATGATGGCAGCAACTATACGGACTGGGTCCGGAACCTGAGGATCATCCTCATAGCTGCCAAGAAAGATTATGTCCTAGAAGCACCGCTAGGTGAAGCACCCATCCCAGAGAACCAAGACGTTATGAACGCTTGGCAGTCTCGTGCTGATGATTACTCCCTCGTTCAGTGCGGCATGCTTTACAGCTTAGAACCGGGGCTCCAAAAGCGTTTTGAGCAACACGGAGCATATGAGATGTTCGAAGAGCTGAAAATGGTTTTCCAAGCTCATGCCCGGGTCGAGAGATATGAAGTCTCCGACAAGTTCTTCAGCTGTAAGATGGAGGAAAATAGTTCTGTCAGTGAGCACATACTCAAGATGTCTGGGTTGCACAACCGCTTGACTCAGCTGGGAGTTAATCTCCCGGATGACGCGGTTATTGACAGAATCCTCCAGTCGCTTCCACCGAGCTACAAGAGCTTTGTGATGAACTTCAATATGCAGGGGATGGAAAAGACCATTCCTGAGGTATATTCAATGCTGAAATCAGCGGAGGTAGAGATCAAGAAAGAACATCAAGTGTTGATGGTGAATAAAACCACTAAGTTCAAGAAAGGCAAGGGTAAGAAGAACTTCAAGAAGGACGGCAAGGGAGTTGCCGCGCCCGGTAAGCCAGTTGCCGGGAAGAAGTCAAAGAATGGACCCAAGCCTGAGACTGAGTGCTTTTATTGCAAGGGAAGTGGTCACTGGAAGCGGAACTGCCCCAAGTACTTAGCGGACAAGAAGGCCGGCAACACTAAAGGTATATGTGATATACATGTAATTGATGTGTACCTTACCAGTACTCGTAGTAGCTCCTGGGTATTTGATACCGGTGCGGTTGCTCATATTTGTAACTCAAAGCAGGAACTGCGGAATAAACGGAGACTGGCGAAGGACGAGGTGACGATGCGCGTCGGGAATGGTTCCAAGGTCGATGTGATCGCCGTCGGCACGCTACCTCTACATTTACCTACGGGATTAGTTTTAAACCTCAATAATTGTTATTTAGTGCCAAGTTTGAGCATGAACATTGTATCTGGATCTCGTTTAATACGAGATGGCTACTCATTTAAATCCGAGAATAATGGTTGTTCTATTTATATGAGAGATATGTTTTATGGTCATGCCCCGATGGTCAATGGTTTATTCTTAATGAATCTCGAACGTGATGTTACACATATTCATAGTGTGAATACCAAAAGATGTAAAGTTGATAACGATAGTCCCACATACTTGTGGCACTGCCGCCTTGGTCACATTGGTGTCAAGCGCATGAAGAAGCTCCATGCTGATGGACTTTTAGAGTCTCTCGATTATGAATCATTTGACACATGCGAACCATGCCTCATGGGCAAAATGACCAAGACTCCGTTCTCCGGAACAATGGAGCGAGCAACCAACTTATTGGAAATCATACATACTGATGTGTGCGGTCCAATGAGCGTTGAGGCTCGCGGAGGATATCGTTATGTTCTCACTCTCACTGACGACTTGAGTAGATATGGGTATGTCTACTTGATGAAACACAAGTCTGAGACCTTTGAAAAGTTCAAGGAATTTCAGAATGAGGTAGAGAATCAACGTGACCGAAAGATAAAGTTCCTACGATCAGATCGTGGAGGAGAATATTTAAGTCACGAATTTGGTACGCACTTAAGGAAATGTGGAATCGTTTCACAACTCACGCCGCCTGGAACACCTCAGCGTAACGGTGTGTCCGAACGTCGTAATCGCACTTTATTGGATATGGTGCGATCTATGATGTCTCTTACCGATTTACCGCTATCTTTTTGGGGATACGCTCTAGAGACAGCTACATTCACTTTAAATAGGGCACCGTCTAAATCCGTTGAGACGACACCGTATGAATTATGGTTTGGGAAGAAACCTAAGCTGTCGTTTCTAAAAGTTTGGGGATGCGATGCTTATGTCAAGAAACTTCAACCTGAAAAGCTCGAACCCAAGTCGGAAAAATGCGTCTTCATAGGATACCCTAAGGAAACCATTGGGTATACCTTCTACCTCAGATCCGAAGGCAAGATCTTTGTTGCCAAGAACGGGTCCTTTCTGGAGAAAGAGTTTCTCTCGAGAGAAGTAAGTGGGAGGAAAGTGGAACTTGATGAAGTACTACCTCTTGAACCGGTGAGTAGCGCAGCTCAGGAAGATGTTCCTGTGGTGCCAGCACCAACTGAAGAGGAAGTTAATGATGATGATCAAGGTACTTCGGATCAAGTTACTACTGAACTTCGTAGGTCCACGAGGACACGTTCCACACCAGAGTGGTATGGCAACCCTGTCCTGGAAATCATGTTGTTAGACAACGGTGAACCTTCGAACTATGAAGAAGCGATGGCGGGCCCAGATTCCAACAAATGGCTTGAAGCCATGCAATCCGAGATAGGATCCATGTATGAAAACGAAGTATGGACTTTGACAGACTTGCCCGATGATCGGCGAGCGATAGAAAACAAATGGATCTTTAAGAAGAAGACGGACGCGGATGGTAATGTTACCATCTATAAAGCTCGACTTGTCGCTAAGGGTTATCGGCAAGTTCAAGGGGTTGACTACGATGAGACATTCTCTCCCGTAGCGAAGCTAAAGTCCGTCCGAATCATGTTAGCAATTGCCGCATACTATGATTATGAGATATGGCAAATGGACGTCAAAACGGCATTCCTTAACGGTCATCTTAAGGAAGAACTGTATATGATGCAGCCGGAAGGTTTTGTCGACCCTGAGAATGCTAACAAGGTATGCAAGCTCCAGCGATCCATTTATGGGCTGGTGCAAGCATCTCGGAGTTGGAACATTCGCTTTGATGAGATGATCAAAGCGTTTGGGTTTATGCAGACTTATGGAGAAGCCTGCGTTTACAAGAAAGTGAGTGGGAGCGATGTAGCATTTCTCATATTATATGTAGATGACATACTTTTGATGGGAAATGATATAGAACTCTTGGACAGCATTAAGGCCTACTTGAATAAGTGTTTTTCAATGAAGGACCTTGGAGAAGCTGCTTACATACTAGGCATCAAGATCTATAGGGATAGATCGAGACGCCTCATAGGTCTTTCACAAAGCACATACCTTGATAAGATATTGAAGAAGTTCAATATGGATCAGTCTAAGAAGGGGTTCTTGCCTGTGTTACAAGGTGTGAAATTGAGCTCAGCTCAATGCCCGACCATGGCAGAAGATATAGAAGAAATGAGTGTCATCCCCTATGCCTCAGCCATAGGGTCTATTATGTATGTCATGTTGTGTACCAGACCTGATGTAAGCCTTGCCGTAAGTTTGGTAGGAAGTACCAAAGTAATCCCGGCAAGGAACACTGGACAGCGGTCAAGAATATCCTGAAGTACCTGAAGAGGACTAAGGATATGTTTCTCGTTTTTGGAGGTGACGAAGAGCTCGTCATAAAGGGTTACGTCGACGCTAGCTTCAACACAGATCTGGATGACTCTAAGTCACAAACCGGATACGTGTATATTTTGAATGGTGGGGCAGTAAGCTGGTGCAGTTGCAAGCAAAGCGTCGTGGCGGGATCTACATGTGAAGCAGAGTACATGGCAGCCTCGGAGGCAGCGCATGAAGCAATCTGGGTGAAGGAGTTCATCACCGACCTAGGAGTCATACCCAATGCGTCGGGGCCGATCAAACTCTTCTGTGACAACACTGGAGCTATTGCACTTGCCAAGGAGCCCAGGTTTCACAAGACGACTATGCACATCAAGCGTCGCTTCAACTCCATTCGTGAAAATGTTCAAGATGGAGACATAGATATTTGTAAAGTACATACGGACCTGAATGTAGCAGATCCGTTGACTAAACCTCTCCCTAGGGCAAAACATGATCAACACCAGAATTCCATGGGTGTTCGATTCATCACAATGTAACTAGATGATTGACTCTAGTGCAAGTGGGAGACTGTTGGAAATATGCCCTAGAGGCAATAATAAAATGGTTATTATTATATTTCTTTGTTCATGATAATTGTCTGTTATTCATGCTATAATTGTGTTATCCGGAAATCGTAATACACGTGTGAATACATAGACCACAACATGTCCCTAGTGAGCCTCTAGTTGACTAGCTCGTTGATCAACAGATAGTCATGGTTTCCTGACTATGGGCATTGGATGTCATTGATAACGGGATCACATCATTAGGAGAATGATGTGATGGACAAGACCCAATCCTAAGCATAGCTCAAAGATCGTGTAGTTCGTTTAGCTAGAGCTTTTCCAAATGTCAAGTATCATTTCCTTAGACCATGAGATTGTGCAACTCCCGGATACCGTAGGAGTGCTTTGGGTGTGCCAAACGTCACAACGTAACTGGGTGACTATAAAGGTGCACTACGGGTATCTCCGAAAGTGTCTGTTGGGTTGGCACGAATCGAGACTGGGATTTGTCACTCCGTATGACGGAGAGGTATCTCTGGGCCCACTCGGTAATGCATCATCATAATGAGCTCAATGTGACCAAGTGTCTGGTCACGGGATCATGCATTACGGTACGAGTAAAGTGACTTGCCGGTAACGAGATTAAACGAGGTATTGGGATACCGACGATCGAATCTCGGGCATGTAACGTACCGATTGACAAAGGGAATTGTATACGGGATTGCTTGAGTCCTCGACATCGTGGTTCATCCGATGAGATCATCGAGGAGCATGTGGGAGCCAACATGGGTATCCAGATCCCGCTGTTGGTTATTGACCGGAGAGGCGTCTCGGTCATGTCTGCATGTCTCCCGAACCCGTAGGGTCTACACACTTAAGGTTCGGTGACGCTAGGGTTGTAGAGATATGAGTATGCAGTAACCGAAAGTTGTTCGGAGTCCCGGATGAGATCCCGGACGTCACGAGGAGTTCCGGAATGGTCCGGAGGTAAAGAATTATATATAGGAAGTCAGGTTTCGGCCATCGGGAAAGTTTCGGGGGTCACCGGTATTGTACCGGGACCACCGGAAGGGTCCCGGGGGTCCACCGGGTGGGGCCACCTATCCCGGAGGGCCCCATGGGCTGAAGTGGGAGGGGAACCAGCCCCTGGTGGGCTGGTGCGCCCCCCCTTGGGCCCCCCCTGCGCCTAGGGTTGGGAAACCCTAGGGGTGGGGGCGCCTCCACTGGCTTGGGGGGCAAGTTCCCCCCTGGCCGCCGCCCCCCTTGGAGATCCCATCTCTTAGGGCCGGCGCCCCCCTAGGGGGCCTATATAAAGAGGGGGGAGGGAGGGCAGCCGCACCCATGCTCTTGGCGCCTCCCTCTCCCCTTACTACACCTCTCCCTAACGCAGAAGCTTGGCGAAGCCCTGCCGAGATCGCTGTTGCATCCACCACCACGCCGTCGTGCTGCTGGATCTTCATCAACCTCTCCTTCCCCCTTGCTGGATCAAGAAGGAGGAGATGTCTTCCTCAACCGTATGTGTGTTGAACGCGGAGGTGCCATCCGTTCGGCGCTAGGATCTCCGGTGATTTGGATCACGACGAGTACGACTCCCTCAACCCCGTTCTCTTGAACACTTCCGCTCGCGATCTACAAGGGTATGTAGATGCACTCCTCTCTCTCGTTTCTAGATGAACTCATAGATTGATCTTGGTGAAAGCGTAGAACATTTTTATTTTCTGCAACGTTCCCCAACAGGGATTTATATGACCACGAAGAAGGTTGTTCATTACTTCTCTGACCATTCCATTACAGTCGTCAGCAATGCCCCATTGTCAGAGATTATGCATAACAGAGATGCAACTGGTTGAGTGGAAAAATGGGTGATTGAACTTCTTCCCCTAGATATCAGGTTTGAGGCAAAGAAAGCCATCAAGTCCCAAGCAATAGCAGATTTCATCACCGAGTGGACTGACCAGCAACTGCCGAATCAAGTTCACTCGGAGCACTGGACCATGTTCTTTGATGGTTCTAAGATGCTGAATGGTTCCGGTGCTGGGGTAGTGTTGGTTTCCCCCCGAGGAGATAAGCTCAGATATGTGCTCCAGATTCACTTTGATTCCTCCAATAACGAAGCAGAATACGAAGCACTTTTGTATGGGTTGCGTATGGCCATTTCACTCGGTGTCTGTCGCCTCATGGTCTATGGCGACTCAAATTTGGTGGTTAACCAAGTGATGAAGGAGTGGGATGTCAGAAGTCCAGCCATGACTGGTTACTGCAATGCAGTGAGAAAGCTAGAGAAGAAATTCGAGGGTTTAGAGCTTCATCATATACCCCGACTGAAAAATCAAGCAGCTAATGAGTTGGCAAAAATAGGTTCCAAGAGAGAAGCCATTCCCAGTAATGTGTTTTTGGAACACATCCACACACCATCAGTTCAGGAGGATCCTTTCACCGAAGAAGCCCCGCAGCCAAAAAGTGCCACGGATCTGACTGAAGTTGAAGTTCCAGCTATGGTCGACCTGATCACGGAAGTGTTGGTCATCACTCCCGACTGGACAGTGCCGTACATCGCGTATATCCTAAGGAAAGAGCTCCCAGAGAATGAAGAAGAGGCTCAACAGATCATCCGTCGATCCAAGGCCTTTGCTGTGATAAAGGGACAATTGTACAGAGAAAGCGCGACTGGTGTCGGTCAGAAATGTATAACACCAGAAGAAGGTCAGATAATTCTTGACGATATCCACTCGGGGACCTGTGGTCATCATGCATCCTCTCGGACCATTGTGGCTAAAGCATACCGAGTGGGGTTTTACTGGCCGAGAGAAAATGAAATGGCGAAGGAGATAGTCGACAAGTGTGAAGGATGTCAGTTCTACTCCAATGTGTCACATAAACCCGCCTTAGCCTTCAAGACCATTCCACTCATATGGCCCTTTGCTGTTTGGGGATTGGATATCGTTGGACCACTGAGAACTGGCAGGAGCGGCTTCACCCATGTACTAGTGGCAGTCGACAAGTTCACTAAGTGGATCGAAGCCAAGCCTATCAAGAATCTCGATGCCGGCACTGCTATCAGCTTCATCAGAGAGTTGATATTCAGATATGGAGTTCCTCATAGCATCATCACTGATAATGGGTCAAACTTCGATTCCGACCAATTCAGACCCTTTTGTGCTTCTCAAGGCACGCGAGTCGACTATGCTTCCGTCGCCCACCCCCAGTCGAATGGACAAGCAGAAAGAGCAAACGGCCTAATTCTCAAAGGACTGAAACCCTGGTTGATGCATGATCTCAAGCACGCAGCAGGCGCGTGGGTCAACGAACTTCCTTCGGTTCTTTGGGGATTGAGGACCACTCCTAATCGATCAACTGGGCGAACTCCCTTTTTTCTGGTTTATGGAGCTGAAGCAGTTCTACCGAGTGACCTGCTTCACAATGCACCACGAGTCGAGCTCTACTATGAAGATGAAGCAGAACAAGCCCGGCAGGACACAGTCGACCTTCTAGAATAAGAAAGAGAGATGGCCATGATCCGATCGACTATCTATCAGCAGGACTTGCGTCGATTCCATGCCAGAAACGTGAAGAGCCGAGCCTTCCAAGAAGGAGACTTGGTCCTCCGAGTGGATCAGCAAAAGCCACACAAACTCGCTCCTCCTTGGGAAGGCCCCTTCATCGTCACCAAAGTTCTCCACAATGGAGCATACCATCTTTACAATGTCGATCGCCAGATTGATGAGCCACGAGCTTGGAATGTGGAGCTGCTCCGCCCCTTTTATACTTAAGTACTCACTCAGATGAGATGTAATAAAAAGTACCTCGATAGTTTGTTTATTGAAGACAAGAGTATTATAATTTTCCCAGTGATTGTTGTTGCTTTTGTTTATGTGAGAAATCCCCCAGTGGGTGGCTTAGCTGCGAATCCGTTTCGCCTAAGTTTGCAAAAAAATCCCTACCGAGTGACGAGCAAGCCTCTCACTCGGGGGCTTAGCTGCGAATCCGTTTCGCCTAAGTGTGTGAAAATCCTACCGAGTGGAGAGCAAACCTCCCACTCGGGGGCTTAGCTGCAGTCCAGTACTCGCCTAAGTATTTGAAAATCCTACCGAGTGGAGAGCAAACCTCCCACTCGGGGGCTTAGCTGCAGTCCAGTACTCGCCTAAGTATTTGAAATTCCTACCGAGTGAAGAGCAACCCTCCCACTCGGGGGCTTAGCTGCAGTCCAGTACTCGCCTAAGTATTTAAAAATCCTACCGAGTGGAGAGCAAACCTCCCACTCGGGGGCTTAGCTGCAGTCCAGTACTCGCCTAAGTATTTGAAATTCCTACCGAGTGGAGAGCAACCCTTCCACTCGGAGGCTTAGCTGCAGTCCAGTACTCGCCTAAGTATTTGAAAATCCGACCGAGCGGAGAGCAAACCTCCCACTCGGGGGCTTAGCTGCAGTCCAGTACTCGCCTAAGTATTTGAAAATCCTACCGAGTGGAGAGCAAACCTCCCACTCGGGAGCTTAGCTGCAGTCCAGTACTCGCCTAAGTATTTGAAAATCCTACCGAGTGGAGAGCAAACCTCCCACTCGGGGGCTTAGCTGCAGTCCAGTACTCGCCTAAGTATTTGAAAATCCTACCGAGTGGAGAGCAAACGTCCCACTCGGGGGCTTAGCTGCAGTCCAGTACTCGCCTAAGTATTTTAAAATCCTACCGAGTGGAGAACAAACCTCCCACTCGGGGGCTTAGCTGCAGTCCAGTACTCGCCTAAGTATTTGAAAATCCTACCGAGTGGAGAACAAACCTCCCACTCGGGGGCTTAGCTGCAGTCCAGTACTCGCCTAAGTATTTGAAATTCCTACCGAGTGGAGAGCAACCCTCCCACTCGGAGGCTTAGCTGCAGTCCAGTACTCGCCTAAGTACGAAATTCATTCCGATCCGCAAGGACGACGAGGCGTAGGTCGACTGCCGCCTTCTCCTTCGGAGCTACGCCACAAACACAACGTGCGCTCTGCGAGGATGATGATGTGCGGGTCAACGGCCGCCTTCTCCTTCGGAGCTACGCCGCAAATACAACATGCGCTCTGCAAGGACGACGAGGTGCAGGTCGACTGCCGCCTTCTCCTTCGGAGCTACGCCACAAATACAACATGCGCTCCATCCCGATCCGCAAGGACGTAGGTCGACTGCAATATGTGCTTCATCCCTACCTACAAGAGCAATGAGGTACAAATCGATTGGATTTTCCACCTCAGAGCTGCATCTCAAGCGCTACAGTATACTCCGAGTGAAGAACAAAGTTCGCTCGAAGGCAAGTGCAAGCATATTCAACGATAAGCCAAGTTCAGATAATATCCTACGGGTTCGAAAGTGCTCAGGCGTCAAGCCTGTAAAAGTTTGTCGGTTACAAAACCACTCGGCATTCTGAGGCAAATTTAAGACGAAGCATAGATGTTTTTTACTCCTCAGGTGGAGGACTGGAGGGCGCAACAAACTGGTCCAAGTCGATTCCGTCAGCAATCCGAGTGGCGGCGGCAATGAAGGTCTCCATGAAAGATTGGAAGTCGTGCTTCTTGGTATTGGCAACTTTGATGGACGCCAGCTTTTCCTCTCGCGCATCCTTGCAATGAACACGGACCAGGGACAGGGCAACGTTGGCACCGCACCTGGCAGAAGATTTCTTCCATTCTTGCACTCGACTTGGAACTTCATTCAGTCAAGTCATTAGAGACTCGAGGTCATTTTGAAGCGTCGCTCCTGGCCAGAGTGTCGTGTCGATTCGCGATGCCGCAACCTTCAGTCGAGCAATGTAGTCAACCACACCAGCAACACAAGACTCCAGTAGGAGCACGTTCATAGCAGCTTCGTCCTTCACAAGAGAATTAATGGGGTCCAAGCATGTCTCCACTCGACTGGTCTCCTCCTCGAAGTTTTGGCAGAATTCTGTAAACAAAATCCAAAGGTAAACCAGCGGTTCTACGATAAGTCGATGATTACAAGTCAGGCGGGTAAGAGAGATTACCCTCAAGCATGATGAATAACTTCTTGGCGAGCCCTCCCAGATAAGCCTCCGGATCATTCTTCTTCCCAACCAGTTCACCAGCCTTGTCATTCAGAGCTATCTTATCATTCTTCAGGCGGCTGACTTCCTTGTTGGCCGCGTCGAGAGCAGCTTTCAGATTGGCGTTCTCCTCTTCAAGTTTACCGACTGAAGCCAGTTTTTCTTCCGCAAGCTTCATTTTGTCCAAAGCCGCCTTTTGTGCCTCGACAAGGTCATGGTCCTTCTTCTTCAGAGCCTCCTTCATTTTATCTGCAAAATGACAATGATATCAGAATCAGGAATGGGCAGAAAGATAAAGACAGTTGTCAAGTTCTCACCAATCATACCTTTTGCCTCGTCCTTCGCCTTCTTAAAGTTCTCCTGAACAAGCTTCAAGTCAAGGTCGAGCTGGATATGTTTGTTTTCCAATTCAGTATAGCGAGCCACAAGCTCGCAGGATTTCTGCAAAGGATCAATCGACGGACATCAAAGATAGGTTGCTTCCGAGTGACTAAGAGGAAAATCATAGCATTTCTAAGACTACAGCCGAATCAAAATATTCCACAGTAGTCTCGGGGACTACACCCAGTGGGTGCACTCACCGTGCCCCCACTGGTTCTACCGACTCAGTCCGATCAGTCGGTCAAAAGAGACAAAGAGGTTATGATCCTAAAACTATAGCTCTATAGCTAACTGCCAGCAGTCAGCCTTGGTCTCATCATGATCTACCAAAAAATAGGTTCTTCAGACTACAGTCGACTGCCAGCAGTCCACCATAGTCTCGGGGACTACACCCAGTGGGTGCACTCAGCGTGCCCCCACCGGTTCCAAGATTCCATTCGACATGGTCCGACCAGACCGAGTGAAGAAGTTAGAGCGAAGAAATTCAAAATACAAAGACTATAGTCGACTGCCAGCAGTCCACCATAGTCTCGGGGACTACACCCAGTGGGTGCACTCAGCGTGCCCCCACCAATCCAAAAATTCAATCGACACACCCAGTGGGTGTACAGATACAAAGATCTTCAGAAAGAAAGTCTTCAGATAGCATATCCTAATAGAACAAGCGGTGGCCAACTAACCTGGACGTTGCTCCGAAGGGCTGAGCTAGCATCATAGGCCGCTTGGCTGGCTTCCTGGATCGCCTTCACCTGCTCCATCATGATCCCCGCCTGGCGTATAGCCTCCTTGGCAGCACCCGCTTGGTCCTCTGGGACGTGGTGTGTGGCGAAAAGGGAGGGCGGGTCAGCAGTCGATGACGAAGGTCGGGCACTCGTCAGCGGCACAGCGAAGGACACGGAATTCCGAGTGATGTTGCCACAATCTTGAACCAATGTCTCAGGCACTGATGCAGTCTGAGTGGCCTTGCCAGTCGGCACCTTTCTATTCCTCCTCGACCTCAGTGGCGCCTCGTCGTCATCATCAGGGAGATCGATGACATGAGGAGGAACTACAGGAAAAATACAAAGTTAAAATCGAAAATCCAATCGACCAAAAGTGAAACTACAGAGAGCGTACCAAGGTTGGAGGTGGCAGCGTCTTCCATTTCCTGGTCTTCGTTCTTGGCAGAGGTCTCGGAAGTAGCAGCACTGCAGATTTCATAAACCAGTCGGATAGCCAATGAGTCGACCCAGAGTTCGTCCGTGCTAAACGAGAAAACAAAAGTTCTGATGTTACCCGGAAATGGTGGGAATGGCCATTCTCATCTTGGGCAAGGCCTTCGGCGGCTTTGATGGCGCCGCTCGTGGATGCTTCGGCGCTTTTTCAGTTGGCGCCGGAGAAGCCGCTCGAGGGCGCTTCGACGATTGGCCAACGGGCGCAGTCGCTTTGCCACGCTCGCTCGCGGGATCGTGGGTGAGCTTGGATCGCCTTTCCGTGCGAGGAGGATCAACTTCCTCCTCCTCTTCCTCTTCACTGGAGCCATCGTCATCCTCTTCCCCCTCATCATCAGATTGCCACTCCTCCTCACTTTCACCTCCGCTCGCCTCTTCCTCCTCGGCCTGTTCTTGCGCCCCGTTGGGCATCGAGTACATCTCAGTAGTGGCCTAGAAGAGAACAAACAAGACAAAAGTCAGTCGATTGATTGTAAGCAAACAGAATGAAGAAAGCAGGACCACAGTCAGAGATGCAGAATTGAACCTTGTCTACATCATATGATTGGTCGAGTGGAGGAATTCTCCTGGCTCCTTGGGGGTTGTCTTTGTTCCCTGTGATGCTCGCCAGCCACCTCTCCAGTGTGGCATCGTCAATCTCCTCCGGGTGAATCCGAGTGGTGTCCTCAGTGCCAGAATACAACCACATCGGATGGTCTCGAGCTTGAAGCGGCTGGATGCGTCTTCGGAGGAAGACCTCCAAGAGGTCCATGCCGGTCACCCCGTCACGGATAAGCTGGACAACACATTCGACCAGCGCCTTAACCTGCGCGTTCTCTTCCGGGATCACCTTCAAAGAGGAAGGCTTCCTCACTCGGTCCATGGAAAAAGGAGGGAGTCCGGTCGACTGCCCTGGCGTCGGCTGGTCTTTGCAGTAGAACCAGGTCGACCGCCATCCACGGACTGAGTCGGGTAGGATCATGGCCGGAAAAGCACTTTTCCCCCTCATTTGAACCCCAAGACCCCCACACATCTGAATCGCTTGTGTTCTCTCGTCACTCGGATTGGCCTTCTTCACCGTCTGGGAGCGACAGGTGAAGATGTGCTTGAAAAGACCCCAATGAGGCCGACAACCCAAGAAATTCTCGCACAAAGACACGAAAGCAGCGAGGTACACGATGGTGTTGGGTGTGAAGTGGTGGTTGCGTCCCAAAGAAATTCAGAAATCCCCGGAAGAAAGGGTGAGGCGGCAAAGAAAATCCACGGTCGACATGGGTGGCCAAGAGAATGCACTCACCCTCCTGAGGTTGCGGCTCAGACTCCTTCCCCGGGAGCCGCGCCGATCCATGGGGGATCAGTCCTCCATCGGCCAGGTCGTCGAGATCTGCTTGATGAATCATTGAGCGGATCCAGTCGCCCTGGATCCAGCCCTGCGGCAGGCCGGCCCTCGATGAAGATCCGCCTCGACTGGTCGCCCTTCCCTTCGCCTTCGCCGTTGCTTTCTTCGCCCGCTCCAGATCCGCCGTCTTCTCTTTCACCATCATCACCGACGAGACGCACACGGGGCAGCGGCACTGAGACGAAAGCGAACTCGGCAGATAAGTCTGGGGAAGAGAGGAGGAAATGAGAATGCACTGTTCAAAAACCCCCGGCCGGCGCCTTATATGAGGTTGCTTCCGAGTGACTGACTTGTAGGCCCGGCAATCCTGTCAAATCCCGCAACAGTCGCGCGCGCGATACGTGGCGAAAAAGGTGGCGCAGAGATCGAGGCGTCCCTGCCTTATCCCATCCGATTACTGCGGCCTCCTCCGCCCCGCGCACTTCCCGAAATGTGAATCCCGCTAAATCCGCGAGCTGCAGAACAACTCGTCAGACGAAAGATCTACTCCACTCTGTCACTCGGAGCTCTCCAAGTAAAAAACTTCACTCGACGGATACAAAGAATGGATCAAGGCGACTGAAAAAGAAGTTGGTGCCGTCACCTAAAGTTCATTGATCCAGAACAAGACATACACATAACACGAAAATGGGTCGGAAGTGTGTTCAACTCCTTCCCCACTCAAACCTCGATCCATTCGGGGGCTAATGATGAAGCTATGTACCCAGGGTAGGGTCATGGACCTGTCCAAGATACCCTCCCCAAGGACATCTCTAGAAGAAATCACCTTTCAATCGACCCGGAAATGTTCCACTCGACGGACTCAAAGACACTCGACCATGAAACCATCCACTCGACAGCCAGGAGACGTAAAGTCACTCTACACGCCAACGGTCGGTCATTAAGTAGCTTTTATGGTCATCATAGCACTTTATTTGTAGCGTTACCAGTAACGCCCGATCTTAATGTATCTTAAACCCTGCATAACTGAGGGCTGGAGGGGTCTGGCGGACTCTATATAAGCCACCCCCCTCCTCAGTGTAAAGGGTTCGCACCCCTGTAACTCATACGCACATAATCCAGTCGACCGCCTCCGGGCTCCGAGACGTTGGGCTGTTACTTCCTCCGAGAAGGGCCTGAACTCGTAAATCCCTTGCGTATACAACTACTCCATAGCTAGGATCTTGCCTCTCCATTCCTACCCCCCTACACTACTGTCAGACTTAGAACCACGACACTTGCCGCTCGTGGCGCAACTTACCAGGCAACATACCTTTCTCCACGTAGCTCGGTGATGATGGAGACACACGCACCGGTCGCCGGCAACATCGTACCGTCAATGGCGTCCACCTTGCGCCATCGACCTCCAACTCACATGGAGTCCGTCGCTCCGCCGCCATCGCCATGGGTCGACAGGGCTCTGATGCCAATTGTTGATGCTGCCTCTCGCAGCGCCTATTCTTCTTCTTCCTCCTCACGATATCTATCATCTCTCATGAAAACACACATAGTGGGGAACTCAAGTGCACATACTTTTCACTCGTCGTCTGCCACCACTAGTAGCCATTCCCCCACGCCGCCGGGTAAGGAGCTACCCATATATAATGCCGGAGCATCGATTGCAGCTCCTTGAGCAATTCCAGGGAAGGCGTGAAGCCAGGATCGCCGGACGAGCTGGACCCGGAGGAGGACTTGGAGGAGGAGGAGGAGGAGGTGGTGGTGGAGGTGGAGGTGGAGGAGGATTGGGAGGACGCAGAGCAAGAGGAGGAGCTGGAGGAGGAGGATGAGGTGGACATGGGGGACACCGGGGACTCGTATTTGCAAACGGGGCAGCGGACGGTCCTCGATTCCATCGGGTCGGAATCGAATCAACGCCGGAGGCCAAGCGCCGTCGTTTCCAGGAGGCAGAGGGAGCACGCCGCGGACTTCGACGAGATGGTCGCGGTATATGATGAGGAGGAGGAACCAGAGCCCTTCTATGCGCTCATCTACCCGGCGCCCGGCGCCGACGTCTCCGATGACGAAGCGTATTTAGGCTAGCGTGATGTGCACAGTATGTAGGCTTTTTTTTTTGCATGAAGATGAATATGAGGTCCTCGGATGCATAACACCAAGTATGAGGTGTGACCGGTCAATGCCGGGGAAGCGGGACGTTTGTAAGTCCGGTTGTGGATGCTCTGACACAGCTTACTCTTTCCAGCTAACCTCCTAATTCACTCAAGGCTTCCAAAGACTAGTACTCCTACTACAAACAACTCGCGCGTACACTAACATATGACTCGGCCACCACTTGTACGTACATGCACGGCTAACAGACTTGCATGCAGCTGGTAGCTAACCAACTGAACTATATCGAATAACTCGGTTGACATCCTTTGCTGGCCGTCGGCTTGAGTTCTCGTGTGGTGTCCGCCTCACACGGCACTTGGCATCTCGCATCTCCTCGCACGGCAGTAGCATCTATCATGCACGTTCTCCGGGCTGACGACTCACCGTCTACATACATATCACACGTACACCTTGCCGGGCTGCCGGCACCGACTACAACTAGCTATATGCAAAACTCAAAACTACATGCTGATACATCATAACAAATTAGTGCTAACATAAAAGGCCAGGAAACATAATTGTAGAAGGGCAGACAAGCAATAATGTTCAGAACATCTGTTTCTCCAAAGAAGTTGCAGCAAATTTTATCTGACGATCCTAACCAGATTGATAGATGATGATCACACAAAAGAAAGGTGGCAACTTATTCCACACGAAGACGCCCGAGGAGCCTGAGACACGCCTCCTTCAGCCGGCGGCGTCGACGGGGCATCGTCCCTAAGGCCATGGCGGCCTCCACGGTACCCGCGTGGATGCGCTTGCACGCGTCCTCCTTGCAGGCGCACACCAGCCCCAGCCGCTCCAGCTCTTGCTCCTCGACGACAGGCACCGCCGCCGGCTGCTTGGTCAAGACGGTCACGTCGCACCTCACGGCGAGGCTGCCGTCGAGTAGCTTCTCCGACTTCTCCAGCCAATCCCTGCTGACGTAGTTCTTAAAGCCGAACTGCTGGCCCTTCTCCTCGAACGTGTCCACGTCGGCGTGCTCGTACGTCGCCGGCGCCGGCCAGCCCTGTCGCCGGAGCGGGACCAGGGTGAACCGGAACTCAGCGCGGACGTTCTTGACGACGTCGCTGGCGAGCTCCAGGAGGAGGGAGACATAGCCAGCGTACTTTTCCGCCGATCCGTTGGGGTAGCAGCGGATGCGCCAGGTGTGCCCTCCCGCCTGGAACTTGGGCGACGTGAGACACTCGCCGTTGGCGAGCATCGCAGCCGCCTGCGAGAAGGAGTCGATCCTTAGCACGTGAGAACCGGTGGCCAGCACGACGGCCACGCTCGAGGCGGAGAGCGACGGCGGGACGTACGCCGTGGTCGTCATGGCCGAGAACGTACTGGAAAAACGATTTCACGATGACGTGACGATGATCTGTTGTCGCATAAATCGCGTACCCAAAACGGTGCCGGACGAGTGGCTATATATGTGAGTATGTCAGACAATGAAAACAATATGCATTATGGTAGGTATATGTATGTAAGGTTACATATATTACTTGGAAACATATCGAGAAGTACACCACAGCCTGCGGGTTTAATTAGGTTAGGTGCAGTGTCCCATAATACAACAAAGAAGATCTGTCTAGGAGTACCCACAACCGAAGAAAGGAAAAGGGAAAGAAATATTTTTCATGGTATATAACTATATATGCAAGGAAACTTCTACCTAATCTCTCGTCCAGTGTGCAAGATCACCTTAGCCCGGATTTCCCGCGCCCTTCGGAGGACGGGCCCTCGCGGCTGCATGTCCCATGCAATGGTCATCATGCTTCTGCCTTAAATCACCTTCCTCCGCTGGCCGCCATGCCCAACGCCCAACCGGATCGCCCGGCCTGCAGGTGCGCTGAGGCTGGTCGTAATGGCTAGTATCATATACTAGTATCATGCATATGATACTAGTGTATGATACTACAGCTGTAGTGCATAGTATCATAAGTTAGTATCATAGCTAACTTTATTTATTGTCATGCATGACACATAATAGCACATCATTTAATATGATACGGTATCATAATATGATACTCAATCCTCTCTTTCTTCATTCAATTCTATGCCACCTCATCAAATTTGCCTAGTTGGCATGCATGATACTACTTATGATACTACCATTACGACCAGCCTGATGAGATCCTTCCGGCTATCCGGGAAAACCCTGACAGCTGTCGCGAAAACCAACTTAATGACACGCCTGTCCTGCGCCATAATTCCTACTTGCATGCCCTGTTGTCACGTCCGGCGCCTGGGAATCAAGCAAGCTCAGCTCGCCGTGTCGACTCCAATGCAGTAAAGCGGTCTGCAAAGCCTAAAGATTTGCACCTTAGGTGCTATAGGTGCCTCTCCTATAGCCACCGGCGTAAGGATTGCAGAGACCCCATTGTATGTTGGTCATGCCGCAAGGTGGGCCACATCCTATCCCAATGTGTTCCCAGGAGCGACTCATCGTCTTCGCACGCCCCTTATAACGAGACGGCAACGCCCCCCCGTTCTGCCAAGCCATCCAAACTCCACTACCTCCTCCAAAGCTCTAGCCCTTCTCTCCCCCGCGCCCGTCGCCCCCATGGAATCAGTGGTCCGCGGCCGTCCCACTTCCCTCGACGTCCACTACCCGCTGCTCCCAGACCAAAATGCCCTAGTCTGCCTTGTTAACATCTCCCCGCCCATGTCTGGTTTCCTTCCTTGGCTAAAGCGCCTTTTCTCGGAACGGCTCGGCATCTCCGACGTCCGGTTTGCCGAATGTGCTTCTGGCACCGTGTTCGTCGTCTTCCTTCGGGAGGCGGAACAGGTGGCCGCCATGAGGGCTAGCCCTCTGGAAACTGACACCCGTCGGGTAGATATCCTACCTCACAACGCCGGTGACAACTCCTTCACCTTCTCGTTCCGCCACATAGTGAGCTTATCCTTAGAAAAGATGCTGTTGGAGCTGTGGGATCGCAGGGGTGTTTCGTCAAGCATTGCGGGCTTTGCTAGCATGCTTGGCTTGAGCCATGCCTGTCTGCATGGGAATGATTTCTCATGCATCCCCGTCCTCGCCAAAGTAGAAGCAGTACAGCACATTCCGCACCACTTAGCCTTCCATCGCATCGACGGCGCCGGCATCTACGCTGATGCCATCATCAATGAGGTCTGGGACGTGGCACGCACGCTAGGGCTCCCCTCCTCCCCGCCCCTGCCACCCAACACCTACCACCCTGACAACGGCGACCTCGGTCCAAGCCGCGGGATCCGGCATGGGCACGCAAACCCCCGTGCGTCGCGGGCTATCAATGAGACCATGGCCGACCGCGCCTTCAGAGCCTTCCAACACCCACACTTTGCCACTTTTGGTGATATCCTCGCCATGATCAAGCTCTCGGCTAAACCTAGAATATGTAAGGTGGACACGTTCGCCATTCCCACAATCGAGGAAGTGGCCCATGAGGATGAGGGCCGGCTGTGTCTCAAATCTGTCTTGTTAGCCACTGAGATCAGGCAGCCACATGTCGAGGCTGCCTTTGACGCAGACACTGTCAGCTTCACTTTCTCTGTCAAGCTAAGCAACAGTCGCTCCGCTTCTGGCATTGTGGTCGTCGGCCCAGTCAGCAAGGATCACAGCCATTTCCTATGCTTTGACCTCAACCTGGGGAATATTGAGCATCACACATGCCGATCCATCCTTTTTAAGCTTTGGCCTAAAACCCTCTCTCGCGATTTCTGTTCCCGCACCTTGCCCTTGCTGCCCTCAGTCGAGTGCAAGTACCCGCCAAAAGCTTTCGTCCCAAATTCTTTGATCTCTGATGCTGGGCCGCTCCTCACGCTCTCGGGCGAGAATCAGTTCCCAAGGCTCGACAGGTCACTAGCGCAGATTAGAGCCCAAGCCTATCAAGTCATGATTTCCAGGCCCATTTGCACTAGGCCCATCCAGCCAGTGCCCGGCCCGTTTGTTGGCTTGTTGCCAGTGGGCTT
Organism: Triticum aestivum; assembly: GCF_018294505.1. Taxonomy (NCBI): domain Eukaryota; kingdom Viridiplantae; phylum Streptophyta; class Magnoliopsida; order Poales; family Poaceae; genus Triticum; species Triticum aestivum. Next base: position 74,027,290 of record NC_057813.1, on the reverse strand, counting down.
CCTCTCGCCTGTCGCATGCACTGACATGAAACACGGCGCATGTGCTATCCTTCCGCTGGAAGTAGCGACCAGATTCTGCAACTGCCGAGCCACATCCCTTCCCCCATCCGCCACCGACCAGAAAAATCAACCACCCACCTTACAGCTCCTGGATCCACCGGCGGCGACATCGCACGCCGGTCCTGCGGCGACAGGCGAGGCCCAGAGGCCACCTCAGGTGGTCGCCGCTATGGGGGCCGAATCTGAGCCCCCCAGAATGGTGGATCTGGCCCCACGCGCCTCCGACGCCTCCGCCGCCTCCCCCCGTCGGAGCCCTCGCATTCAATAGCTATATGACGGGGCACGCGTCGACCCGGTCGAGCGCGCCTCCAAGCGCAAGGCCGCTGTCACCCCGTCTGACGGCGAAGGCAGCCACCATCGCTCGTCGGGGCGAAGGAAGAGGAACAAGGCCCTGAAGGCAGCCTCCGTCGTCGAGCTGCCGCTGCAGGGCACTCCAAGGCCGCTTACCAGGGGCAAGGCGAAGCTGCTGGCACGCTGCTGCGACCTCAACTTCGAAGTGGTGGATGCCGACGCATCCGCCTCCCTCTCTGCTGAATCAGGTGGCGCCTCTGGTTCCTCCGAGTCTACGCATGGATAGCTCTAGCAGAATTTATGTTAGTGATGTATCTGGTGTCCCGATGCTTGTTAGTGCCTACCCCAAGGGTTGTTTATCTCTGCTTTCGTGTTGCATTGTGCTTAGCCATGTCCGTGTTTGGCCCGGTCGGGCCCTGTATCTGCATTGTGATGCATGCCACCACTGCGTTAGTACTTGTTGTTTCTCCAACTCTGTAAGCTCTATCGAGCAGCTTAGCTATCAATCAAGTCTTTTTTTGTTCTTGGAGCCACCTCTGCAAGTCGGCTGTGCTGGCTGGTTCCCCTGTAGTTGTCTATTCTTTCTTTTATGCGGATTGCTAATTGGAACGTTAGGGGGCTTGGTGACTCTGACAAATGCTCGTTGGTCAAAGATGCACTCTTGTCTAGCCGATCGAACGTTGTTTGCCTGCAGGAGACTAAATTGCAGGTCATGGACAAGATGAAGGCAGCATCCTTCCTCCCTGCAAACCACAAATCATTCATTTACATGCCGGCTTGCGGCACGACAGGAGGCCTGCTTATAGCCTGGGATGACAGCGTACTTCAGGGCTCAGAACTAGCAAAATACCGTTTTAGCTTGTCAGTCAGCTTCCAGTCCAGAAGCAACAATGACAGTTTTGTTCTGTCAACAGTTTATGCCCCCTGTGAGGACGAGGAGAGGGATGATTTCTTTGCGGTTATGACACAAACAGCAGAGTTGGTGACAGGACCATGGATCATCTTAGGTGATTTCAATATGTATAGGTTTGCCCATGAGAAATCACAGGGGAGAAAGAACTGGACACTGATAGACAGGTTCAATTCTTGGATTAGAGAGCATGCTCTTGATGATGTTGGTATCATGAACAAAAGCTTCACCTGGTCCAATAAGCGAGAGCGGCCGACTTTAATCAAACTTGACAAAGTACTGGTAAATGCAGAGTGGAACCTGGGCTTCCTCAACACTACAGTTGTTGCTCTGCCTGCCACGACCTCGGATCATGTGCTCATTGGTGTAGAGTTCTCAAAGGAAGCTGTTAAAATTCCTTTTTCAGGTTTGAAAACCACTGGTTGCAAGTACCAGAGCTTAGAGACATTATCAGCCATAGCTGGGAGAAGGGAACCAGAGATCTTGCCTCTGTCTCAACCTTGCTTAATTTCAAGCTTAGAAGATTGAGGGCCGCAATCAGAGCCTGGGAACGCACCAAACCACCAATGCAGAACATCTTAGCAAGCTGCAAGCATGTTGTCCAGTACATGGACGCAGTAGAGGAAAAAAGACAGCTCTCGAGGATGGAGATTGCCCTCAGAAAGCATGCCAATTTGAAGGCTCAACAGTTGATCCTATGGCAGAACAGTTTCTGGAGGAGAAGAGGAAAGATAAGGGGTTGTACCCTGGGGGATGAGAACACCAGGTTTTTCCATGCGGTGGCAAACTGCCAACACCGCAAGAACAAAATCAAGCTCTTGGTCAAGGATGGCACATAATTCTACAGTGATCAGGACAAGCTACAGATTGCAACTGATTTCTTCACTCGTATTTTTGGAGAAAGCTCACCTTCAGTACCAGTCCTGGACCCCTCCCACCTTTACGAACCAGCTGACTTATCTGCTTTGGAGGTGCCTTTCTCCTGGGCCGAAATTGCAACAGCCATCAACAATGCACCGAACAACAAAAGCCCGGGGCCGGATGGTTTCACAAATGAGTTTTACAAAAACTTCCAACGGCTGTTGAGAGAGGATCTGTTGAGGTTTTTCCAGGAGTTTTATGAGCATGGCAGCAACCTACTTGGCATCAACACTGCTAACATTGTGCTGCTTCCAAAAAAAGAAGATCCAACAGATATCAAGGATTTCAGGCCCATTTCTCTAGTCCATAGTATACCGAAGCTTGCCACCAAGGTGATGATCGTGTGTTTGTAGTGACTGATCCACACACTCATCCACCCTCTCTAGTCTGGCTTTCTATGAGGGCGTTGCATCATTGAAAACTTTGCGCTGGCATCTGAGTTAGTACAACAAGCCAGGAAGCGGTAAGTCCCAATGGTTGTGCTAAAGCTTGATTTTCAAAAAGCTTTTGATAGTGTCAGCTGGGAGGCCCTGAAAAAAATCCTCGCGGCAAGGGGTTTCGGGGAGAGATGGATCAAGTGGGTGGATGCTATTCTGATGAGGACATCAATACCATTGTTACACCCACAGCCCCTGCTGCTATACATACTGGACCAATTACTAGAGCTCGCGCACGCCAACTAAATTACCAGGTACTTTCGTTTCTTGGTAATGATTCTAATGTTCATGAGAATATGATGTTGCCTAAATTGGATACATTTGTTTTGCTTACAATGAAGGGCCTAGCTTGGAGAAGGATGAACATTGGAGCAAGAGAAAGCAAGGAGATGATGGCATGCGCAAGGGGAACAAGAACGGAGTTACGAGTGATGATTTCAGGTCTTTGAAGCCACCATAACGAGTGCATGAAGCCTTGGACGAAATATACAAGATGCCACTTCATAAATTTCGTCCAGAGGCTATTATAGGTGATGCGTCACCTTTTTATTGGGCCAGGCCCATGTAATTTCGAAATACATTAGTATAGGCTATTTTTAGAGTCCGTATGTGTGGGGAAACAAGAGATAGGGTTGATTTCGGACCCCTCCACCAAGGGCCACGAAATTCCCCCTCTCTTCCTCCATATATACAGCCCTTAGGGCACCGTTTAGACTTTGGGTTTTGTTTAGATTAAAGTTCACCATAGTTGCAACTTCGCGTACTTCGTTTGTGTTCAACGACCAGACAAAGGCGTCACAGAACCCCACCTTGATCAATAAAGCTTTCATCTTATATTCGTAATATCCAGATTGCAATCTCAATTTCTTGCTTGTTCTTCGTTTGCTCGCAGGAAACAGACCCTCGTGGTCAGGTTGATCGTGCTCCGGTGTGGTTAATAACCTCTCAGAGTTGGTTTAGCGATTGCTAAGGCGCGACGTCCTCGCACGTTCGTAGTCCGATCGTCAAAGTCGACTTCCACCAAAGTGAAATCCATCATCTCATCGAAAGACGGGACACCTTTGCCTCTATCATATTGTGACAACTAGCTCCTCCAGAATCATTGTCAATGGAAGCCCAGGCGAGCAGATCCTATCCAAGTGTGGGCTACGATAGGGAGACGCCCTGTCCCCGTACCTTTTCATTCTGGTAGCAGATGTTCTCCAACAGCTCTGTAAAAGGGAGCATCAGCAGGGGAACCTTGTGCACCCCTTGGGAGCAGACGGGCCTTTTCCCATTCTGCAATACGCGGATGACACGATGATCTTGTTAAGAGGAGACACCCAACAAGCGGCTATTATCAAGCAGATTCTAGATGACTTCAACAACTTCTCTGGTCTCAAAATAAACTATCACAAGAGTACCTTTGTTCCCATTGGTATAGATCAGCAAACTTCCCAGGATATCGCTACTGTGCTCAACTGCTAGATTGCAACCTTCCCTTGCACCTACCTGGGGTTACCACTTTCTCTTGGCAAGATACACCATGGTTTGTTGATACATGTGATCCAAAAGGTGGACAAGCGCTTGTCTGGTTGGTTTGCAACCTTCCTGTCCTGGGGAGGGCGTCTCACCTTGATCAATGCTGTTCTCGCAGCGATCCCCAGCTACTACATGGGCTGCTTCTTATGGCCAAGTCAGTCTTTGGAGAAAGTAGACCAAATTTTGAGGGGTTTTCTTTGGCAAGGCAAAAATACGGCCAAAGGGGGGCCCATGTAATTTCGAAATACATTAGTATAGGCTATTTTTAGAGTCCGTATGTGTGGGGAAACAAGAGATAGGGTTGATTTCGGACCCCTCCACCAAGGGCCACGAAATTCCCCCTCTCTTCCTCCATATATACAGCCCTTAGGGCACCGTTTAGACTTTGGGTTTTGTTTAGATTAAAGTTCGCCATAGTTGCAACTTCGCGTACTTCGTTTGTGTTCAACGACCAGACAAAGGCGTCACAGAACCCCACCTTGATCAATAAAGCTTTCATCTTATATTCGCAATATCCAGATTGCAATCTCAGTTTCTTGCTTGTTCTTCGTTTTCTCGCAGGAAACAGACCCTCGTGGTCAGGTTGATCGTGCTCCGGTGTGGTCAATAACCTCTCGGAGTTGGTTTAGCGATTGCTAAGGCGCGACGTCCTCGCACGTTCGTAGTCGGATCGTCAAAGTCGACTTCCACCAAAGCGAAATCCATCATCTCATCGAAAAACAGGACACCTTTGCCTCTATCAAGTGGTATCAGATTTCCAGGTTGCTCGGTGAGATTTTATAGTTTTTCGTAGTTTAGATCGAGTCTGTTCTTCATACCTACAGTCCACGAAAAATCCACCAAAAAATAGGGTTATTTCATCATATCCGAACCAATCTGAGCTTTTGCATAACCTTTTTAGGGTTTTGCTTTGTTGAATTTGCGGTTGCATCATCGTGTCTAGTTGCTGGTCTTAGAGTCTAGTCTTTTAGAGTTTCGAGTTCTGGTCATAAGTTGTCACGCCGCCGCCGCACCATCATCATCGCCCCTGCCATCTACCACCACCGCTTATCCGCCACCGCTTCGAATCCATATCCATATACCACCACCGCTGCCATCTACCACCATATATCCACCACCAATCCGAGTTCTTGTCATATTAGGTTTGTTTTCGAGATCCATCTAGTTTCCGATTCGTGTTTCCTTGCCGGAGTAGGTTTCGAAAAAAAAAGAGTCCGGAAACCACCCTCCGTTTAGGCCCAAAATTTTCCGAAAACGCACTTGTCGAAAAATTTTCTGGCTATCCTATTTTTAGGTGTTTCTAAGCGTATTGAGACAGTCGCCGTTATAGAAAGTTTTTTTGACCCATTTCCAGTTTTTGGGTCCGGGCAGTTGAAAAAAAAATTTGGTCAAAAAATTTTTCGTGCCCATCCTGTCAGTTTGACCTGGGAAGAGTTTTGAGACACTCGCCATTATAGTGATTTTTCGAAAAAATAAAGAGCAGCGCAAAAAAAAGAGCGAAAAAAAATTCCAGAGTGTGCTTTTCCCTTGTTTATGTGCAGCCCGTGATTTTGTTAGTGTTCTAGGCTCGCGTCTCTAGCACAGTCTAGCCTAGGACCAGCACAGTACCGTCGTTGAGCGTTTATTCAACTTTGCATCTCTGAATTGATTATTGCTGACCCTTTTTGCTACCATATTATAAGCCTTCCCAGCTCCACATACATCTACGTCGTGCGTTTGATTCTCCCTGATAATCGCTCTATCCAAGCTTTGAGAGTTTTGACTACAACGGTTGCCGATCACCACCTGCTGCTGGGTAAGAACTGGTAAGAATTTGAGATTCGCTTGAAGGATTTGTGACACACCACCACCACCACCGCTTCCTAGTAGTCTGTAGAATCATATTATTTTGTGTTTCTATTGCTGCTAACCATGCCAGGATCACAAGCCGATGAGACTGATTGGAAGAACCTGACGAACAAACCACTACATGATAAATTTCAGCAAATGATGAGTGGACAGGTGCAAGATGTGCTAAACAGATTTGACGAGGCCATGGAGAAGATAGATGGCATTGAGAAGACGTTCGAAACAAAGCTTGATAGCAAGTTTAATGAATTGCTCGCGCATTTTCCACAACCACCGCCGGCTGCACCTAACGCACCTCTCCAACAACAACAACAACGACTACCTCCACGTCGCGAAACAGACCTCCGCCGAGCGAGTCGTGTCCCTCTTGCGTTTGGCCAAACTGTTGGTGCTGCTGTTGATACTTCTGTGGCTCCTGCTACTGATGCGGAGGAGGATGATTATGTGGGAGATTACGAGGATGAGGTTGATCAAAATCAGAGCTACGTGCAACCACCTGCACCACACCCACCAGGTCGTCCACATGCAAATATTCGCAATGGTAGGCCTGCACCACCACCTCAGGTACGAGATGATGTCCATATTCCTAAACTGAAATTGAATATTCCACCATTTTAGGGTAGATATGTTCCTGATATATATCTTACTTGGGAGTTAGAAACTGAACAACGATTTACATGTTTACAATATCCTGAGGAGAGACGGGTTGCTGCTGCTGTTTGTGCTTTCACTAGTTTTGCATGTGTATGGTGGTCTGAACATTGTAGATTATATCCTATTCCAACTACTTGGACTGCTTTGAAAACTGCTATGCGTATGCGTTGGGTTCCACCATATTATCAACGTGAATTGCTTCAAAAATTGCAGCATTTAAGACAAGGGAAAAATTCTGTAGAAGAATATTATCAGGAATTACAAACTGGCATGATTAGATGTGGTATTGTTGAGGAGAATGAAGCTATGCTTGAACGTTTTCTGGGTGGATTAAATAGAGAGATTCAGACCATTCTAGACTATAAGGAGTATACTAATATCACTCATTTATTCCATCTTGCTTGTAAAGCTGAACGTGAAGTGCAGGATCGATAAGCATTGGTGCGAACTAACTTTTCTGCAGGCCGACCTTCATCATGGACACCGCGTGCATCTTCTACTTCAACTACACCAGCACCTCAATCAGGTGCCTCCTCCAGCCGTGATACAAGAAAACAGGCACAACCACCATTATCTGCCAAGAGCGCACCTGCCGGTCCTGCACAGAGTTCTTCTTCTTCCATGGCATCACCAAGGCACACAAGTGATATTATTTGTCGTCGTTGTAAGGGAGGAGGTCATTATGTGAGAGAATGCAAATCTCAGCGTGTGATGATTGCTACCGAGGATGGTGGGTATGAGTCCGCTAGTGACTATGATGAGGAGACTTTGGCTCTTATTACACGTGAAGAACATGGTGGAGATGATTCTGATCATGAGACGCAATACATGGCTCCTGAAGACGCTGACAGGTATGAATGTTTAGTTGCTCAACGTGTTTTGAGTGTGCAGGTCACACAAGCTGAGCAAAATCAAAGGCACAATTTGTTCCATACCAAGGGAGTTGTGAAGGAACGTTCTGTGCGCGTCATCATAGACGGAGGGAGCTGCAACAACTTGGCTAGCATGGAGATGGTGGAGAAGCTTTCTCTCACCACAAGACCACATCCACATCCTTACTACATCCAATGGTTCAACAACAGCGGCAAGGTTAAGGTAACACGTACTGTTCGTGTGCATTTTAGTATCTCTACATATGCTGATTATGTTGATTGTGATGTGGTACCTATGCAAGCATGTTCCTTATTACTTGGTAGACCATGGCAATTTGATAAAAATTCTGTACACCATGGTAGAAACAATCACTATACTCTTGTTCATAAGGATAAAAATATTACTTTGCTTCCTATGACTCCTGATTCCATTTTGAAAGATGATATTAATAGAGCTAATAAAGCAAAATAGGAGAAGAATAAGAGTGAAAATCAGATTGTGGCAAAAGAATTTGAGCAACAAATGAAGCCTAATAATAAACCATCTAGCGTTGCTTCTGAAATTAAATTGAAAAGTGCATGTTTATTTGCCACCAAATCTGATATTGATGAGCTAGATTTCAGCAAATCTGTTTGCTATGCTTTTGTGTGCAAAGAGGCATTATTTTCATTCGAGGACGTGCCTTCCTCTTTGCCTCCTGCTGTCACTAACATTTTGCAGGAGTTCGCTGGCGTCTTTCCACAAGACGTGCCACCGGGATTACCGCCTATTCGAGGGATTGAGCATCAGATTGACTTAATTCCCGGTGCTTCACTGCCAAACCGTGCACCATATTGTACCAATCCAGAGGAGACGAAGGAGATTATGCGTCAAGTACAAGAGCTTCTCGACAAAGGTTATATACGCGAATCCCTTAGTCCTTGTGTTGTTCCTATTATTCTAGTGCTGAAAAAGGATGGTACATCACGTATGTGTGTTGATTGTAGAGGCATTAATAATATTACTATTCGTTATCGTCATCCTATTCGTAGGCTAGATGATATCCTTGATGAATTGAGTGGCTCTACAATATTCTCCAAAGTTGATTTGCGTAGTGGATACCATCAAATTCGTATGAAATTGGGAGATGAATGGAAAACAGCATTTAAAACTAAGTTTGGATTATATGAGTGGTTAGTCATGCCTTTTGGGTTAACTAATGCACCTAGTACTTTCATGAGATTAATGAACAAAGTTTTACGTGCTTTCATTGGACGATTTGTGGTAGTTTACTTTGATGACATATTGATTTATAGCAGATCTTTGGAAGAACATTTGAAACATTTACGTGCTATTTTTATTGCTCTACGTGATGCACGTTTGTTTGGTAACCTTAGGAAGTGCACCTTTTGCACCGACCGAGTATCTTTTCTTGGCTATGTTGTTACTCCACAGGGAATTGAAGTTGATAAAGCCAAGATTGAAGCTATTGAGAGCTGGCCGCAGCCCAAAACGGTCACACAAGTGAGGAGTTTTCTTGGCCTCGCTGGATTCTATAGGCGTTTTGTGAGAGATTTCAGCACCATTGTTGTACCTCTCAATGAGCTTACAAATAAAGATGTGCCTTTTCTGTAGGGTACCGCACAGGAAGAAGCCTTCATGGTATTGAAAGATAAGTTGACACATGCTCCTTTACTCCAACTTCCTGATTTTAATAAGACTTTTGAGCTTGAATGTGATGCTAGTGGAATTGGATTAGGAGGTGTGTTATTACAAGATGGCAAACCTGTTGCATACTTTTCTGAAAAACTGAGTGGGCCTAGTCTGAATTATTCTACTTATGATAAAGAATTATATGCTCTTGTTCGGACTTTAGAAACATGGCAACATTATTTATGGCCCAAAGAATTTGTTATACATTCTGATCATGAATCTTTGAAACATATTAAAAGTCAAGCTAAACTGAATCGTAGACATGCTAAATGGGTTGAATTCATTGAGACTTTCCCTTATGTCATTAAACACAAGAAGGGAAAAGAAAATGTTATTGCTAATGCATTGTCTCGTCGCTATACTATGCTTTCACAACTTGACTTCAAAATATTTGGTTTGGAGACCATCAAAGATCAATATGTGCATGATGCTGATTTTAAAGATGTAATGCAGAATTGTAAAGAAGGAAGAATGTGGAACAAGTTCATCATTAACGATGGATTTGTGTTTCGTGCTAACAAGCTATGCATTCCAGCTAGCTCTGTTTGTCTTTTGTTGTTGCAGGAGGCGCATGGAGAAGGATTAATGGGACACTTTGGCGTGAAGAAGACGGAGGACGTACTTGCTACACATTTCTTTTGGCCAAAGATGAGACGGGATGTTGAGCGTTTTATTGCTCGCTGCACTACATGTCAAAAAGCTAAGTCACGACTAAATCCTCATGGTTTATATATGCCTTTGCCTGTACCTAGTGTTCCTTGGGAGGATATATCTATGGACTTTGTTTTAGGTTTACCTCGAACAAAGAAGGGGAGGGATAGCATATTTGTTGTCGTGGATAGATTCTCGAAAATGGCACACTTTATACCATGTCATAAAAGCGATGATGCTGTTAATGTTGCTGATTTGTTCTTTCGTGAAATTATTCGCTTGCATGGTGTGCCAAATACTATTGTTTCAGATCGTGATACTAAATTTCTTAGCCACTTTTGGAGATGTTTATGGGCTAAGTTGGGGACTAAACTGCTTTTTAGTACTACTTGTCACCCCCAAACTGATGGACAAACTGAAGTAGTCAATAGAACATTGTCTACTATGCTTAGGGCTATTTTGAAGAATAATAAGAAAATGTGGGAGGAATGCTTGCCTCATATTGAATTTGCTTATAATCGTTCATTGCATTCTACTACTAAGATGTGCCCTTTTGAAGTTGTGTATGGTTTCCTACCTCGTGCACCTATTGATTTGTTGCCTCTTCCATCTTCGGAGAAGGTTAATTTTGATGCTAAACAACGTGCTGAATTGGTTTTAAAAATGCATGAGTTAACTAAGGAAAACATTGAGCGTATGAATGCTAAATATAAACTTGCTGGAGATAAGGGTAGAAAACATGTTGTGTTTGCACCTGGAGATCTTGTTTGGTTACATTTGCGTAAAGATAGATTTCCTTATTTGCGCAAATCAAAGCTAATGCCACGTGCTGATGGTCCCTTTAAGGTGTTAGAGAAAATAAATGATAATGCATACAAACTTGAGCTGCCTGCAGATTTTGGGGTTAGTCCCACTTTTAACATTGCAGATTTGAAGCCTTATTTGGGTGAGGAAGATGAACTTCCGTCGAGGACGACTTCATTTCAAGAAGGGGAGGATGATGAGGACATCAATACCATTGTTACAGCCACAGCCCCTGCTGCTATACATACTGGACCAATTACTAGAGCTCGCGCACGCCAACTAAATTACCAGGTACTTTCGTTTCTTGGTAATGATTCTAATGTTCATGAGAATATGATGTTGCTTAAATTGGATACATTTGTTTTGCTTACAAATGAAGGGCCTAGCTTGGAGAAGGATGAACATTGGAGCAAGAGAAAGCAAGGAGATGATGGCATGCGCAAGGGGAACAAGAACGGAGTTACGAGTGATGATTTCAGGTCTTTGAAGCCACCATAACGAGTGCATGAAGCCTTGGACGAAATATACAAGATGCCACTTCATAAATTTCGTCCAGAGGCTATTATAGGTGATGCGTCACCTTTTTATTGGGCCAGGCCCATGTAATTTCGAAATACATTAGTATAGGCTATTTTTAGAGTCCGTATGTGTGGGGAAACAAGAGATAGGGTTGATTTCGGACCCCTCCACCAAGGGCCACGAAACTCCCCCTCTCTTCCTCCATATATACAGTCCTTAGGGCACCGTTTAGACTTTGGGTTTTGTTTAGATTAAAGTTCGCCATAGTTGCAACTTCGCGTACTTCGTTTGTGTTCAACGACCAGACAAAGGCGTCACAGAACCCCACCTTGATCAATAAAGCTTTCATCTTATATTCGCAATATCCAGATTGCAATCTCAGTTTCTTGCTTGTTCTTCGTTTGCTCGCAGGAAACAGACCCTCGTGGTCAGGTTGATCATGCTCCGGTGTGATCAATAACCTCTCGGAGTTGGTTTAGCGATTGCTAAGGTGCGACGTCCTCGCACGTTCGTAGTCGGATCGTCAAAGTCAACTTCCACCAAAGCGAAATCCATCATCTCATCGAAAGACGGGACACCTTTGCCTCTATCATATTCTGACAACTAGCTCCTCCAGAATCATTTTCAATGGAAGCCCAGGCGAGCAGATCCTATCCAAGTGTGGGCTACGACAGTGAGACGCCCTATCCCCGTACCTTTTCATTCTGGTAGCGGATGTTCTCCAACAGCTCTGTAAAAGGGAGCGTCAGCAGGGGAACCTTGTGCACCCCTTGGGAGCAGACGGGCCTTTTCCCATTCTGCAATACGCGGATGACACGATGATCTTGTTAAGAGGAGACACCCAACAAGCAGCTGTTATCAAGCAGATTCTAGATGACTTCAGCAACTTCTCTGGTCTCAAAATAAACTATCACAAGAGTACCTTTGTTCCCATTGGTATAGATCAGCAAACTTCCCAGGATATCGCTACTGTGCTCAACTGCTAGATTGCAACCTTCCCTTGCACCTACCTGGGGTTACCACTTTCTCTTGGCAAGATACACCATGGTTTGTTGATACCTGTGATCCAAAAGGTGGACAAGCGCTTGTCTGGTTGGTTTGCAACCTTCCTGTCCTGGGGAGGGCGTCTCACCTTGATCAATGCTGTTCTCGCAGCGATCCCCAGCTACTACATGGGCTGCTTCTTATGGCCAAGTCAGTCTTTGGAGAAAGTAGACCAAATTTTGAGGGGGTTTCTTTGGCAAGGCAAAAATACGGCCAAAGGGGGGCAGTGTCTGGTAGCCTGGGAAGTGGTCACGATGCCAAAGGAGAATGGAGGGCTGGGGGTTCGTAACCTAGCAACTCACAACAAAGCCTTGATATGCAAGTTTATGGCAAAAGTACTACAGCATAGAGAGATACCGTGTTACAGTTGGTTTGTGCAGACCTATTGTCAGAAGGATTTGTCCTGGAGACCTCACAATCGATACACAGCTATGTGGAAAGGTTTTCGAGCTACCATGCAGCTGGTTATGGAAGCCTCCAGATGCACTCTCGGGAGCGGCCAATACATTGCATTCTAGTACGATCACTGGTTGGATTGTGGTCGGCTTATGACTGTTTTCCCGACGCTCTTTACTTTCTCTATCGCCAAGTTTTGCACGGTTGCTTCTCAGTTCAAAGATGGTCAGTGGAGCCTCCAGCTTCATCAAAATTTATCTTTCACGGCCGCACAAGAGTTGGAAGCCCTTGATGTCATTTTGAGCAATGTGCAGCCCCAAGCTAATGCTGTCGATACCAGAATGCCTCTGCTTGCTGACAGGAGTTTGAGCACCGCCTATTTCTACAGGTTGCTAGTTTTTCGAGGTAAGCTATACACGCCAGCCAGCTTCATCTGGGACAAAACCATACCGCACAAGTATCGTATCTTCCTGTGGCTTGCCCTCCGTGACAGACATAACACCAAGGATAACATGGTAAAGAAACACTGGGATAAGATTACTTCACACAACGGCTGCGATCTTTGCCCAGCTGCGGAGATAATGAACCATATTCTGCTGAGATGCAAACTTGCACAACCGTTATGGTCCAAATTAGGATTGCAAGAGTTGGCCACATCCACTGTAGAACTTGAATCCTTTTTGTGCTCTGACCAACCAAGGGCAAGGCATGGCAAGCTCTGGCATATCTTCTTCGTGGCGTGTGCGGTTACTCTTTGGGACGCCAGGAACGCTCGAGTCTTCGACGGATGCTTTTGGCAGCAGCGGCAAGTATACACTCGTCTCACCGAGCTGATCCAGTTATGGAGCCTGCGTGCCCCACAGATCTCCAGGCAAGATATGTTGGTGTGGGCAAACGCTTTTGCTACCAGTTAACTCCTCTTTCTTATCGATGATGTATCTGCTTAGATTTGGTGACGGCCTGCTGTACTCTGTTGTACGGCGTTAACATCACCTTCATGTAAATGACTTTGGTCATCCGGGTTCTTCAGCCCGTTTTGAATACATAAGGTAGAAAATGCTCTATCTTTTAAGTTCAAAAAAAACTTCTACCTAAGTGGCATGACGTTCACGCATGTGGAAAACAAGCAGAAGTGGGCAAAAGACCGAGAAAAGTGATTCTACCATGCATGTGATATCCCGTGCATGGCTAAACCGTCCATCTTGTTAGAGATGCACTCATGCCATGTATTCATTCTCATATCTAAATCCATCTGACAACTCTATGGAGCAAGGCTGCACCTACTAGTTCTCTCTCCTACACACTAGTATATGTGGACGTGAATTTTATATTGAATCTTAGACTTCAAACAACCATATCTAAAATAGAGAAAAGTATATTTTTTTGTGCCTCAACTTTTGACGAAGTCTAAATTTCGTCCCTCGACTATAATTTGCACCCCCAACTCTTGAAACCGGACAAGTTTTATCCCTCGAGCAGTATCATGCTTGTTAGAATATAGTTTGGGTTTAAAGATAGAGATAAGGAGTAGATTGAATAGGTTTAAACCATGTATTACTTATTTTGTACTCTAAGCCTCTATCCCTCTTGTATATTCTACTAGCAAAGATTCCCGTACGTTGCAACGGGGGAAAAACAATATATGTAAGCGGGTCAATATGCCACCATCTACTTCGGTGTCTACCTATTACAACACCATTGCACGCCCCATCCTCTCCAAGTCTAGTAAATGTTTGGCCTATTTCCTATTATTTGTAGTTGAATAGTTCATAACAAATATCAACCACTTTCGATAATAATTGTGGCTATGGTGGTTTCTCTATTCCACCTGAGGGTATCTTTGATCCAAAATCTTTTCATTGAAAATTCAGAGGGTTGGTTCCATATGATATTTTTTCTAGGTGCTTTTATTGTATGAGTGAATTAATCCTATAGATTTTTTTTTGACAAATTCTTTTGCACTACATTTGTTAGGTAATTTCATTCCACACTAATTAACCTCTTGGAACGATACTTCATTTTATTAAAGTGCATTCTAAATAAAATAGCTCGCTCGCAAATTTAATCCAAAATCAAATGAGCAAATGCCACATATGAACCCAAGGACTAAAATTCTAATCTGTTGTTCACATATTGTAAGAAGATCATGTGTTGGCATTGAGTGGAAGTAAATTTTGCAGTACATGCAAGGCATTTCTTTGTTTGTGCATTTGGGAAAGCGAGTCACATCACATGGCAATGATGGGTGATGGATGCTAACGAGAAAATAAATCAATAGGAAGAAAAATTAATGGCAAACAATTCTTAATAGAAAAGTGTCCGTGAAATAATTCAAACTTGTGTGTTGGTCTACATCTGTTAAATAGAATTGAACAACAAAACTGAACTATGTATATATATTGTGTCTTCCTAAGCATACATGCACCTGAAAATGTAGTGAACATATTTGGTTCATAAATGTAGGTTCATAAGAAGACAAAAGGTATACACACTTCCTATATTCCAAGCAGATCAGGCACAAAGTTCCTTAGGGTAGCTTATCTTGTCTCACAATTGATACGGTGACAAGCATTCAGTCATCTCATGCCCATCCAAACTAATATTCTTTTGGTATGTGCATGATGATTGTCTCATGTGAAATTACATTAAGCTTACCTAGAGACCATAATAACTTGTGAACAGTAAATAATCCATAAACAAATACATGCATGCAGTGTTTAGAATTGTATGATAGACACACTGACACACACACATCTTTGTATAATTGTTCTCTGCATGCATACATATTGTTCTGAGTGTTGATGCTCCAGTAGAAATTCGTACCTGAACATTCATGCTGATGGTCATGAACAAATCCCATGTAGCTGCAGAAATTGTCATGTAAAATTCAGAAAGGGGGAGCTCCTTCGATTCCTCACCAGTCACCAACACGCGAACATTCAAAAAGGGACTACTCTTCGACAACGGCCGTGCGTCAAGACGTCGCCGCGGCCGGCGGAACCAGCTCCTCGTCGATTGCGGTCGTACAGTGCATGAGTGTGTACTTACTGTGCATACGTGAGTTTGTTAGCTGCGTATGAAATCCATGTACGCATACACGTACTGTGCATACTCTGCTTTGTTCCTCTCCTCTTCTCTCTCTCCTCTACAGAGAGCTTGAACCTACCGGCGCCGCTGGCCCTCGCAAGCTCCTCTTCGTCCTCCTACATCGACTTAAGCCGCCATGGACGGCCGCTGCGTCTGCGTTGACGGCGGGCGGCCCCGCCGCTGGCGACGACCGCCTCCTCCACACCTCCCTACTGCCCCTCCTCTCGCCCGGGCAGCGTGCCTCGCCCACGCCCATCATGTTGCTCGATGCCTCGCCGAACCACCCTCCCCGCACGCCGCATGCACGCCCCTATAGAAGGCCGCCTCAGTCCTCACACACAATCGCACGCGTCCACTAGCGGGCCTCCCGTCTTGCCTGCAGCTGGCGGTGGCGGGCCATGGTGCCTCTGCTGCCCACTGGCTCTCTGCCCCGCCTCCAACTCCGACGCCTCTGTTGCCCCCTTTCCACCACTTCCCCGTCTCCTTTCTGTCGACCCCCTCCTACTTCCCCCATGCGCCGCAACAGGAGGGGAGCGTCGCGCCCCATCTCCTCTTATTTGAGCCGCCTCCTGCCCCGAGCAGAGAGCTCGCACTGCGCCCCACCGAAGGCCGGCCTTGACCCGGTGCGCCCAAACCAATCCACGCAACACGCAACCACCGAGGAGCCCGAGCTCCTCCCATGGACCCCAGCTGCAGCTCACTATGAGCGCCGCCCCTCCCCCTCCTCTGTTTTTCCTCCAACAGAGCTGCTATTTTTTTGGATCATAATCCAATGAAGCCTGGGAGGAAGCCCATCACCATATCGGCCCAGTATAGCTAGCGTACGAAGTAGGAGGGACGATGTAGCACAAAGTAGCGATTCGAGTCGTTTTCTATACCGATGGCAACATTAATACCACCTCGCGTATATGTTTTAAATTTAAACTGCAAGCGTAAATTTATGGGAAGAAGCGTATTGTGACGGTGAACCCACGAAGTCAATCTGTGCTTTATTAATATTATATATATATACTAGCAAAAATGCCCGTGCGTTGTAACAGGAGAATACAAGGTGCGAGAATCAGGCTAGTGGCATAGATATTTTATTGGTGCAATACTTATCATGTACTTTTTTACCATTAAATCACTCTTCTTTCTTATACCATGAATAATATTTGCTCTCCTACATAGCTTAGAAAGAAATGGTTCAAAAAGCTTTAGCGATTTAGTTCGGAAAATCAGCCAAAAAAGTTAATAGTACTCCCTCTGCTTCCTTGACATTTTGGTGGTTCAAATTAGACTACCAAAACGTCATATATTGAATGGAGGGAGTACTTCTGAAATTATGTATAGAAAACTTGCACCCTTGTTAACATGTTTGTTACCACAAATTATTTTACAAAGTAAGATTATACAAACAACAATATATGTCCCAGCCCTTTCTCAACGCACAACAGAGTAGAGGCCATGTACACATTGTTAACGAATGAGAATATCAGTCTTATGTATGGCTGGATGGATTGTACCTGCAAAATTTCCCTACAAATAAACATATCTTCTTTGCTGAATGTAGCTTCACCAATCAAACCTGAAGAATCCCAGAAAAAATCAACCATAGACTTCACATGGAATCAAACTTCATATGCAGATGAATTGTTACCTAAAACTGCTAGAAAAAACATGTTCAACTGAATTGTTTTCGGCACTGGATCAACTCATAATCTTACTTATATATTAAAATGTATGATGTTTTAAACCGACATAATTTTTTAGAGCAGGTAAAAAAGAATGTACAGGGACTGCCAGTAGCATAATTGATGGTTACATGAAACATCTAAAATTTCAAGAATCAAACATGATCTAAGGAACTGACACACATCTGCAAGTATCTAATAATAAAATCCATATGAAAGATAACCTCCATTGATTGAAAATTTCGAGTTCCACTCCTTTGCTTCAATAGCAACGGCCACTTAGTCCAGCACATCCCCTTTGTCATAGATTAGTAGAAGGCAAAAAATGGGTACATAGTTTATACATAGCAACAAATTGAGATTACATATGGCTACATAATAAGATTCCTTTGCATTATCGTGTTCTTACGTTGAAATATGGTAGCAGCAAATTGAAAGATTCTAATGTGTTAGTTTTGGCACAACAGGCTTCGGCCTCCTTGACATCCAACTGCCTTGTACTTTTCAATCATACCATCAGGTCTAAACTTCTTCTTGAACACCCACTTACATCCTACAAGTTTGCACCCATAAGGACGGTCAGTGATCTCCCAGGTTTCGTTATCTAAGATGGAATCCATCTTGCTACGAATAGCTTCCTTCCAATAGTCAGCATCAGGAGATGCATAGGCTTCTGAAATAGTCCTGGGTATGTCATCCACAAGGTACACAATGAAATCATCACCAAAGGACTTTGCAGTCCTCTGTTTCTTACTCCTTACAGGAGTTTCATTTTCACCCTCAACGGGATTCTCAACGTGTTCCATCGCAATGGTGGGTTCAGGAATTATAGTGAGTTCCTTAGTAGATGGAGTAAGTATCTCCTGATTTGATGAACTGGACATATCCTTCATAGGAAATATGTCCTCAAAGAAAGTTGCATCATTAGACTCCATAGTCGTACCAACATGCATGTCGGATACCTCAAATTTTATTATCAAAAATCTATAGCCAATGCTATGAAAAGCATAGCCCAGAAGAACACAATCCACGGTTTTTGGTCCAAGCTTGCGCTTCTTGGGAATTGGTATATTGACTTTCGCCAAACAACCCAAGAACGTAGGTAAGAGAATATCAACCTTTTCCTTTCCCATTCCTCAAATGGAGTCATGGTCTTATGCTTTGTGGGAACTCGGTTTAGGACATGACACGCAGTCATTAGTGCCTCCCCCACCATTCTTTTGAAATACTCGATGTGTCTAACATGGCGTTAACCAAATCAGTTAGAGTTTGGTTCTTTCTTTCGGCCACCCCATTAGACTAAGGTGAGTAGGGAGGCGTCCTCTCATGGAACCATGTTCCACACAAACAAAATCAAATTCATTGGAAAAATATTCTCCACCACAATCAGACCTAAGTCGTTTAATTTTCCGGTCAAGTTGGTTCTCCGCTTCAGCTTTATAGTTTTTGAAGAAACTTAAAGCCTCATCTTTTGATTTCAGAAGATACACATAACAATATTTAGTGGAGTCGTCAATCAACGTCATGAAATATCTCTTTCCACCTTTCGTCAACATGTCATTCATCTCACAAAGATCAGAATGTATAAGCTCTAGTGGCGCCAAGTCTCTTGCATCTGTAGTCTTATGGGACTTGTGTTGGGGAACGTAGTAATTTCAAAAAAAATCCTACGCACACGCAAGATCATGGTGATGCATAGCAACGAGAGGGAGAGTGTATCTTCATACCCTTAAAGATCGCTAAGCGGAAGCATTTATCAACGCGGTTGATGTAGTCGTACGTCTTCACGATCCGACCGATCCAAGTACCGAACGCACGGCACCTCCGAGTTCTGCACATGTTCAGCTCGATGACGTCCTTGCCTTCTCGATCCAGCAAGACGGGCGAAGTAGTAGATGAGTTCCGGCAGCACGACGGCGTGGTGACGGTTTTGGTGAAGAACAATCTCCGCAGGGCTTCACCTAAGCACTACGGAAACTATGACGGAGGATAAAGTAGAGGGGACGGGGATGCCGGCACACGGCTTGGTGTTTCTTGATCTGTCTTTGGTGCTAGCCCTGCCCCTCTATTTATATGTTGAGCCTTGGGGTCGAAACTTGGAGTAAAAGCCTCCACAAATTCGGTTTCACCCGAAAGGCAAGAGTCCTTCTCGGACTCTAGGGCCAGATGCCAGGGTTCCCGGCGTCTGGACCCAGACGCCAGGGACCCTAGCGTCTGGCCCCTGGACTCCGCAAAACTTCCTTTTGCGCTTTCCAAAAACCTTGTGGGCTTTCCCCTTTGGCCCAAATAACGTGTTCTCGTACCCAAACATTTTGGGAAACATCCGGAACCCCTTCTGATGAATTCCGGAACCCTTCCGGAGATCAAACACTATTATCCCATATATTAAACTTTATCTCCGGACCATTCCAGAGTTCCTCGTCATGTCCATGATCTCATCCGGAACTCCGAACAACATTCGGTCACCAACATACATAACTCATATAATACTATATCGTCAACGAAACGTTAAGTGTGCGGACCCTAGGGGTTCGAGAACTATGTAGACATGACCGAGACATGTCTCCGGTCAATAACCAATAGCGGTACTTGGATGCCCATATTGGCCCCCACATATTCTACGAAGATCTTTATCGGTCAAACCGCATAACAACATACGTTGTTCCCTTTGTCATCGGTATGTTACTTGCCCGAGATTCGATCGTCGGTATCTCAATACCTAGTTCAATCTCGTTACCGGCAAAGTCTCTTTACTCGTTTCATAATACATCATCCCGCAACTAACTCGTTAGTTGCAATGCTTGCAAGGCTTTTAAGTGATGTGCATTATCGAGTGGGCCCAGAGATACCTCTCCGACAATCGGAGTGACAAATCCTAATCTTGAAATACGCTAACCCAACAAGTACCTTTGGAGACACCTGTAGAGCACCTTTATAATCACCCAGTTACATTGTGACGTTTGGTAGCACACAAAGTGTTCCTCCGGTAAACGGAAGTTGCATAATCTCATAGTCATAGGAACATGTATAAGTCATGAAGAAAGCAATAGCAACATACTAAACGATCGAGTGCTAAGCTAACAGAATGGGTCAAGTCAATCACATCATTCTTCTAATGATGTGATCCCGTTAATCAAATGACAACACATGTCTATGGCTAGGAAACATAACCATCTTTGATCAACGAGCTAGTCAAGTAGAGGCATACTAGTGACATTCTGTTTGTCTATGTATTCACACAAGTATTATCTTTCCGGTTAATACAATTCTAGCATGAATAATAAACATTTATCATGATATAAGGAAATAAACAATAACTTTATTATTGCCTCTAGGGCATATTTCCTTCAACTTGCGAGGTTGCTTAGCTTGCACACATACTTGGCACTTGGAGCCTTTGATAGTAGGGATTTCTGGAATTAAATTCATATTGGCTAGCCGTGTCATGCAACCAAAGTTAATATGACAAAGTCGTGAATGCCAAATATCCGACTCATTATCATGGCAAACATTATTAATAACTTCAGTGCAAATATCTGACAAAGATAGGCGGAACAAGCCTCCGCACTCATAGCTTTTTCTAACAAATTCTCCACACTTGGAAATTACAACTTTATTGGACTCAAAAACCAACTTAAAACCATCTCGACATAAACGGGAACCGCTAACGAGATTTTTATTGATGGATGGCACATGATGAACGTTCTTCAGACGCTCGGTCTTCCCCGAAATAAACTTCAGATCGACCGTACCGACACCTCGAACGATGGCATGTGACCCGTTCCCCATCAGCACGGGAGAAGTCCCTGTGACCTGGTAAGAAGAAAACATAGAGGCGTCAGCACAAACATGTACATTGGCACCAGTGTCAATTAACCAATCAGGAGATTGAAATACTGAAAGGATGGTAGGAAGAATACCGTACCCAGATTCCTTCATATCAGTATCACCGATGACAACATTAGCGGACTTGCCGCTCTTCTCATGTTCGCGCTCCTCAAAGCGGTTAGGACACTTCAGAGCCCAGTGATTAGGATCACCGCAAACATGGCAAAGTCCCTTTCCCTTCTTGTGAGAATTCTTCTTGAAGTTGGTAGAATGTGATGGCTTGTTCTTTGTATCAAACTTGCCTTTGCCCTGAGTTTTGTTCTTGTTGTTTTTGAACTTGTTGGGCTGGAAGTTCTTCTTATGTACCATGTGGGCACTAGAAGCTCCCTCAGCAACTCGAGCACGTGTGTCCTTTGCTCTCGCCGTCTCCTCAACATCAAGAGTACCAATGAGATCCGCAACGGAAAACTCCTGTCTCTTGTGTCTCAGGGAAGTAGCAAAATTGTTCCACGAAGGTGGAAGCTTGGCGATGATGCCTCCGGCAACAAATTTGTCCGGTAACACACACTTGAAGTACTCAAGTTCCTTTGCAAGCGACTGTATCTCATGAGCCTGTTGTACAACACAGCGTTCATCAGTCATCTTGTAGTCATAGAATTGCTCCATGATGTACAACTCGCTGCCGGCGTCCGAGGCCCCAAACTTGGCCTCGAGCGCAGCTCATATGTCCTTGCCGTTGTCAAACGACATATATGAATCCACAATGGAATCATCAAGAACACTCAGAAGGGCGCCTTTAAAAAGGGTATCGATCTTCTCAAAAGCTTCCTGTTGTGCAGGATTAAGATCGCCCTCATGCTTGCCCTTAGTGGCATCATAGCAGCACATGGTCTGAAACCAGTAGACTGCTCTCGTGCGCCACCTCTTATATTGCACCCCCTTAAAGGCAGGCGGCTTCAGATGCGCAGCAAAACCACTCGGAGTAAATTGCCTATAATCAGGTTTTTGGATTGTTGAAAATATGAGCAAATTACTACGAGATTTAACCCGAATGAACAAAAGATAAATCATGACAGCAATAGCAAAGATTAAACTAATCATGTGAACTAGCATAGTAAAAGAACAGATCACACGTAGGGCACATACTAGAAACATGAATTCTAGTACGATCTGAAATAGGAAGGATAGAATCACATACGGTGCAGCGGGAACAGCACCGCCGACGTTGATGTTGTCGCCCATGTCGTCGAGGTTGAGGTTTCTGAGGTCAGGGAAGAAGTCGTCGTTCGCGAAGTCGTCGCTGCCAGCAGTCGCGCGAGTGCGCTCCCCAAAAATCTGATCGCCCCTCTCCCGTACAGGATCACGAGAGGCGGAGTTCCGGAGGCCTGCTGTCCCTTCTCTCGGTGCACGCCGAAAGGAGGGATGGAGAAGACTTGCTTGGCGGCGCAATGATCTGGAACGGTGGTGAGAAACCATACGAAGCGGCTTCAGCTAGGGTAGACGTCTGCCTGACTATATAGTGCGGGCCGGGTAGGTCGTGGGAGTAAACCCCACGTCTGAGTCATCGCGATCCAAAAGAATCGAAAATCGTTCAGTAATTAACGCGTCTATTAATTATTAATTAATGACTCATTAATTTTTCCGGAGCAGCAAAAATATAGACAACGTGCATAGCTCTGTCCTCGGCTCGGCTCAATCGCACAAACGCGGCGCGGTGCGTTGTGACGAGGCGTGGCGTGGCGTGGCGAGCGAGGAGGAGGAGCGCGCATGTAGGTCTCCTCTTCTCATGCTCATACAAGTGGTAGAGGAGCTCACCTTATAAAGAGGTGCAACTCCCTCTCAACTTTCGGGGTGGGACTAAACTTTAGTCTCACTCACACCACTCACATGTGTGCATGAATGGGCCAGAAGAATTTTAGTTGGACTTTGGGCCAAAGGCCTACTAGCAAATTCCAACAGGTTCCGATTAGAGATTGAGCTTAAAATACATGGATGGATTGAAGGTAGAGAAAGAATCTTGGTTAGGGGATAGGGTGGAGCCCATGTGCTCATAATGGAGTTAATGGTGATGCCATGCACGTTATCTCCCGTGCATGGGAGAAAAACCATTCTCACAAAAGTTCAGTTACTGCAACTATAGCTGAGTGGAGCACGCTCCATATGGATGAAAGCCATGGTGGTTATGCTTATGCGCAAACACAGAGTTACCATATTGCATTCTTACTCTAGTTTGTAATAATATTTGCAGTTTCAAATATTTTTGGGGATCCTCATCTGGTAGCTCTAAAACCTGGTTTCATTGTTAATAGAAACCGCGTTCAGGGAGAATGCATGTCTCATCCGGAGTTCGACTGAAAAGGGGCACCCTACAAGCTCGCCCTCAACCACTTCGATGGGAGGGTGCGGTGACCCGCACAACTATGGCAGTTGTTGGGCATTTGCGACGAGACGATCACAGCGGTGGATGGCATCAAAGCCATCAAACCACAATAAACACCAAATTAGAAGAAAAAAAGGGAGTGCACAAAAAGAAAAGAGTGGCCAACCATGATATGGAGCGTAACTTTAATGCATAGTTTAAACGGCAAGCCGGGATCAACATTTTTTTAAGGGAAAGCCTCTGGGTATTTTGTTTCTCAGCCAACAAAGTTATATCATTTATTACAAAAGGCATAATGAAATTGGAAGGATCTTCATCCCAATCAAAATTAGATTGAGTATATCCACACACAAAAATTAGATTGAGTATCACAAGAGTGCTTGGCCAGATGGTGAGCTACTGGATATAATAACATGCAAGCCGGGAACAATGTAAGTTAAAAGACTTGTCACCAAAAGAATGGGTACGGTAGTAACACCGCAATTTTGTTGCAGTGTCACTAAACGGAATTTAACCAGCAAGCCCAATGGTTGAGTAGGAGCATTATACAACAAAAATGAAAATTGCTTTTAGAAGCCAAGATCCATGGAGGCAGCTTGAAAAAGAATCATAATTCATATTTTTTACGTTAAATTCTGAAGAAAAAAAATACAGGTATACATGGAGGCGTAATGCACTTGTAAATTTTCATGATGAAATACGTTCGACACAAAAAAACGTTGAAATGAGGGCTGCGTAAAAAAAATATGTGGCTTTTTTTTTGCGAGCACATGATAATATATTACTATTCATCCTCAAAGTCCATGAGATTATTTATTTTTGTACAGATCACACAATTCAAGGCATTTCATCTTGTATATTTATCTTATATATTTCATCCTTATACACATGCATATTTGTTTCAGATTTTTATTAAACCGAAAAGTCTGGATTTTGATTTTTTTTCAAAAAATGGGCCTTCATGGAGCCCCGTCATCAAAATGCCCTACTCCAACAAAAGCAGTAAATAAAAGGGAAACGCTTGCGGCCGGCAGACCGGCCGAAGCGACGAGCCGGTCGCGCGCTGTCCCCCGCATCTCCTTGGACCCATAAGCTGCCCTCCTTCTATTCTTTTTATCCCCTTGTCTTATCCATTCCCCACTGTATCTTCTCCACCATTCCTCCGTTCCTGCTCACAGCCCAGCGCCTCCGTGGTGGTCTTCTGCCTCCGCCGAGACGAGCTGGCCCAACCGCGGCACTACCTCACCGTCCTGCAACCTCCCTTCCCTCCCCATCCCCTCCTCCTCCCTTCTCCCCCCATCTCATCGGTTGGGTTCCCTCGCGGGCCTCCACACATATGCTGCCACACGCTGCTGCAGGTGCCCATCGGAATCATTGTGCGTGCTCGCTTTTTGCTACCCCCCGCTAATGTCGGTGACCGAGGATGGTGGTCGACGGCGCTGGCGGTGGCCGCGAATAAGTTGCTACCTTTTTTTTTGCTGGAACCCGCTTTTGATTTTGCTAGAACCAGCTTTGTTTTTTGCTGCAAGGATAGTGCTCAACGACAACGACGGTGGATGCATGTTTTTGTTGCATTTTTTTTTGCTGGAACCAGCTATCAGTTTTGCTGGAACCAACTTTTGTTTTTGCTGCAAAATAGGAGAGGATAGTGCTAAGCGGCGACGGCGATCGCCGCCATGATTTTTTGTTGCGTTTATTTTTTTGCTGAAATCAACAATCATTTTAGCTGCAAGCACGATCCAGTTTTGCTGGAACCGGTGACCACCTGGGTCATAACGTTTTGTTGCAGCAACCATAGAGCACAGAGCTGCAACCGCTATTGGTTTTTGCTACGACCAACAAAACATTTTGCAACATCCATCCATGACGGAGGTGCGACTGGCGACGGCAGCGGTGACATTTTGCTGCAACCTCTATTGGTTTTTGCTACGACCAACAATTTTTTTGCTACATACATGCACGGCGGACCTGCAACCCGCGACAACGGCGGTGATGTTTTTGCTGCAACCGTCGTTGGGTTTTGCTACAACGGATGAAACTTTTTGCTACATCCATTCATGGTTGACAAGTGGCCGTTGTTTGTAGAACCCTGTGTGGCAAGCTCGACGGCGAGGGCGATGAGTGGCACACCAAGATGCTGCAACCATGAGCATCGATGGCAGGGAGTTACAACCGGACAGCCGAGAAAATTGCATCCGGTTTTGACGGCAGAGCTGCAACCAAAATCAACGAGCTGGGAAGGCTTCTTCGGCAAGAAACGGAGGGCAACATTGCGAGGAGGCGAGGTGTGAGCGGCCGGCGGCCATGCAGAGGAGGGAAGCAGGGAACTGCTGCTATCGCGCCGGAGCGCGCACGTGAAGACTAGAGGGCACGAACTGCTGCGTTGACGAAGCCAGGGAAGAAAATTTTGGGAAAGAAGGCATCCGACACGAAATGTTGCGTTGACCAAGCCAGAGAAAAAAAACGATTGGGAAAGAAGGCATCCGACGGCTGCAGGAAGCCAAATCGGAGGGCTCGCGCGCGACCGGCTGGGCTTTCGGCCGGTCCGCCGGCGCGTATCGCTCGCCTAAATAAAAGCACCGGTGGTATTTACCCAAGTCTGGCATTAGGGACTCCCAATGTTTTTCTCTCCCTCGATACAACAAAAACACTAGTGGGTCCCACCACCACACGTGTCCCAAAGTGAAAACTAGGAACGACATGAAAGGCAAACATTCTCAATTGTGAGTTAGTGCTGGCTCATCTACACTACTGAGAGAACAAACACAAGTGTTGTAATTCTTTAGACACTGGAGCAGGTTTTCTCTGGCCAATACAACTTTTTACTTCAGTAAGTAGTGGAACTATTACATCCGAAGGTACATAAATCACACATATATACATTCAGATAGTTGATCAACTTGTAACATTACAATGGCTGCAAGTCCCAGGTAAACACATGTAGCTTATGAAATTCGAAGCAGTTCTGTGTGCCAAAAACGAAACTAATCTGATCATGAAGATAGGTCACCGTATTTTAGTGGGAACAAGACGCAACAGCTCCGCAATAAGGCGGTTCGCTGAACACCTTTCGCCAGAAGCATTTGATCAATTTTGTCAGTGAGTTGGCTCTAGGTCTAACCTCAGAATAATACTAGCTGTGTGTTGGGTCCTTAAACCTCTGGGTATCCTTTAAACAATGGTAAGAAGCACATCAATTTAGTATGTACATCAGGATCCTCTCCATGCATTTGCATCATCGGAAGCACTACAGGCTTGTGTTTGTGAAGGGATACCGCCGAGGTCGCCATCCAAACTCATCTGTTGCACTTCCACAGATGATAATATTTTGATGCTCTTCACACAGCTCACAAACTCCCTGTTGACAAAGTTTTCAGAATCATGAGGGGTTGAGGTGGGGCGGTTTAACAAAGAGTTGCGGATAATACTGGATAGATGATAGTGGAAGGGAAGAACTTACTCCCATGGGTCATCCCCAACAAGGAGGATGTCGTTTTCATGATCAACATAGACTAGCTTCCAGTCCATTCTGTACGGATCTTCAAGCTGGCCTTGAATACCAAACATGCATGCAAGATCATGCCGAAGTTCATCATAATTTGTATACCGTGTGATGTCGATTGATCTCCCCACAGATCCACGCTTTTGAACCTTCAAATCAAGATAGTTTGGCACATAACAAAAATTAATGCTACTCGTATACGGAATTAAGAATAACTTGGGTGTAAATAATGATCTCAGGATGCTTCGATTGTTAGGTTAGGACTTTTACACATGTGACTTTGGAACAGGAGTTAGTGATGCTCCAGGACATAAGGATAATGTTTAGTCCTAGCAAAACAGGATAACCCATGATCAAAACAGACATGGATATGGAGAAAATGTTACAAACACAACCTCCATGGAATGCTTCAAATTCAGATTATTATTTCTGCCAATTGACCATTGGGTATTTAGGCTGCATAACAGCCTCCCTGACCCTATTTAAATAGATTTCAATACCCAATGCTAAAAGAAATGGTTCTACTAATTTGCAGGGCTAAAGGAGTTAAAAAACAGCATGTTTTATGAATTTCCAGGACTATATCCGAACTAACTATTACTAACAAAGAAAAACTTCAAGTATTTCTAAGCATGATTCCCCAATCCAGAATCAAGTACACATATTCAAGTTAAGAGGCATGTAGGATCAGTTGTGGTGTGTGCAGTGTGCATTAAATATACTTCACAGGGTACTTCACAATTTTCAGAGTGCACGTGTAGGTATCCGTGATAAACATACTCTTAAAAGTAAACAATACCAACCTTTGTGAAAGTTCTCATCCGCTGTGTTTGATTATTCCACAATCCTTGGCTTGGCATTCCACCATCATTAACAGCAATATCACCTGAACATCCAGGCTTGAAGGACATGTCAGGCACACCAAATGACTGGGAACTGAATGCAGCAGATGATAGCTCATTATCAACCTCCCTGTGATCCCTTTGCCCAGAAGGAAGATTGCAAATATCCTTTCCAGAACCCATCCCTCTTGACAACAGGGCATCCGGCATCAGTGAATCCACATTTTCCGCAATAAGAAAGTTATCCCTTGGGTCGACTTGAGCATTGCTGTCCAAACAAACTGGGGGAAATGAAAAGCCTTCTCGTGGGCTCTCATCTAAACAAAAGGACGTGGCAGATGAAGCATCCAGTTGATCTGAAACTGGGTATCGATTGGGTACAGGGATCGTTTCTTTGCTACTCTGCGTATCATTCTTGTTTCGGTTATCTGGCTTGCTTTGAATTTCCTGAAGTAAGTTGTCAATATGTGGTGATGTTGTCATGTCAGTTAGATTTCTGCTCCCTTGGTGTGTTCTGCTCAATGAATTCATTGGAGAAAGACGATTGGCAGATGGAGCAGTTGAGCTTGATGGATCCTCGCTCTCGGCAAGTGCTGAGTGGGACCTTGCAAGCTGCTGGGGCGTCAGAGATCCTGTGATGTTGTTTGAGGGTGTCTGATGTGATTGTTTGAACTGGACCATAGCATCAGAGCCGCTCAGCTGGTGTTGCAAAATCTGTTGCTGGAGATATTCCTGATTTTTCTGTGATAACTGTTGCATCAGCTGCGACTGATGCTGCGGGTTCAGTTGAGATAACATATTTTGCTGCTGAATCTTTTGAAGCAGCTGGAGCTGCATTTCTGGTTGTGACAGTTGTTGTAACTGCTGTTGCTGACTCTGTAAAAGGGCCTGCTGATATTCTGCTGCTTGCTGGACCTGTGGTGCCTGGCCTCGAGCTGGCTGCTGCAAAGAACACGCAGTTGGTAAACCTGGAAATCCCGGGCGCTGGGTAGGCGACTTTGGTAAACCCAACTGTTGTAGCTGAGAGGAAGATGGCTGGAAAATCTGGCTCAACATTTGTGCTTGCGAAACAGCCTGTCCACCTTGGGGCTGTTGTTCTCTCAGCTTATGCTGCTCCATTGACGGCATACTTGCAGCGGTCTTCAACTGCTGCTGTGGCTGTGACTGCTGCCTTTGGAGATGTTCTTGCTGCTGCTGTGGCAGTGACTGCTGACGTTGGAGATGTTCTTGCTGCTGCTGGAGATGAATGGCATTCTGCTGCAGCAATTGGGCTTGCTGTTGCTGAACCGCAGAACTTTGCTGTGATTGCTGGACCTGCTGCTGTTGTTGTAGTTGGTGGGACTGCTGTTGATGTTGCGCCATTGCAGGGTGGTCCATTTTTGAGCCAACCTGTGAGTTAGGTAAACCAATATTTTGGCCTTGCATATTGAATCTTCTCATCAGGTCGTCATTGCCAGTGCCCATCCCATCCTGCATAGCCATTGCACTGGAGTTCAAGTACGGCGCCTGCACAGCTGGGGCACCAGCTGGAAGCATCTGAGGATTCTGCTGCATAGCCATCCATTGAACTAAGCTCAGGCCTGGAAATAATTGACTTTGGACATCTTTTAGGGCAAAGTCATCACCAAGCCATGGCATGGCTCTTTTGAAAGCACTATCAACCTCGCTTTCATCATCTGCAAGATATATAAAGTTTGCAAGTTATATAATGGTCAAACAGATCTTCAGAAGAGTACTTAAAACTTGATCAAGAAGTTAACTTCAGCATATGTATTAAAAGCAAGAACTTCACAATTTTTACTCATCACATGTTTCCATACAAGCAAGAGCAACCATATGCTTGAAATATAAGTCTGTATGTTTATTCAACTTATATTTATAATTAAACGGATACTCCACACTTCATCCTGTTAATTCATGAGTAGAGTTTATTATACATATGCAAGAAGTGCCATATTCAGGAAAATACCTTCCCACATTTATAGAACTTAAGTTTGCAATGTCGTAAATACCAATTTATGAATCCAACAAAAATAGAATGGTAACAGGATTAAAAGGCCGAAATGCCCGAAGGTTGAGATTACCAACAAAAATACTCTACTGTTCCTAAACCATACTACTACCATACATAGAACTCAATAAGCAGAAGTATCTGCACCTGGCATTCCTGGCTGCTTAGGAAGTTTTGGCCTGAAAAATGGTGGTGGACAAATATAAAAAGGTGTGGCAACTGGTTCAATCTCCCATATCGAAACACGAGTGCGCCTCTCAGATGCAGTTGATTCATCCCAACCAACCTATCTTGGAAAAAGGAGATCAAGTCAGGAGAAATGCAAATATCATTTACGTTTGTATCAGATTATTGGTATCTATAATATTTGCTCAGTGTCAGGCTTGACTTGTGTACATGTAAGCTGACTATTTGATGGAGATGTTTCCTTGCTAAACACCAGCTGGGTGATATGGATATGAAAACACTGCAGAATTGAAAATGAGACCAGTGGCACACCTGAAGGTTCCGCCAATGAGAATTCTTCCACCGCACTGGATCCAAGTCACCGATACCCGTGATCGTGCCCATGTACCTTCGGACCCCCGAATCCTCAGTCTCAAACAGCATCCTGAACCGCATCCCGAGAGAAACTTGTGTATACAGAGCCTTGTTATATTTTGCTAAAGGGATGACAAATTCTGATGGGCTCGCCCTATCCAAAACAAATGTTATGAGTTTATTGTGCTGGATAGCAACAGTGTCTGCATGCGGGATATCAAGTAACAACTACACTACCTTGGATTGTAGAAAATAGTAAAAGGACTACTGTTTGCGGCAGCGTGGGCTGCTGCTGCTAGAATCCCAATGTGCATGCTGTCGCTGGATAAAACTGAGGATGATAAAGCTGGCTGAGGTCTTGTAGCACGCCGTATGCCTAAGAGAAGCTGAGATTTCTCATCCCTGAAAAAGAAGTTTAGGATCCTTGTTCCTTGTAAATAGTATATAAGAACTCCGCCATTTAAATTCGGAATTTGATGAAACTACCTTATAAACAGAACTGAATCACCAGCTAAAAGCCTTTTTGTACTGACAAAGACACTCCAACCAGTTGTCAAAAGGTGTCTCTTTGGTTGACCTGCATGTGCATGTGCATGTGCACAAAAGTAGAGGGATAAGTACACGATGCTGTTGATTGACCAGCCAACATGTCCCAGTGCAAAGACTGCCTTGAAGTTCCAAGAAAAAGAATGAACGCTAATAGGATATATCTGGCAAAAATGCAAATTGGTGACTAAGTCCATGAAAATCAACAGAGAAGTTTTCAAAATGAAATTGTGCCCACTAACTGTAGCACTAGAAGGCTACAGCGCGAAATGGCTAAACATAAGTAATTGCTCCACAACAAAAAATATGGCAGGGAACTGCTTATCACCTTATATTTAACATTAAATGAATGCATACATACCTCGAAAAATGTGTCGGAATTTCCATGGAATGTCATGAAGATCCTTGGCCATCAGCTCTTGAGCGGGTGGTTGCATCGTAAAGTCCTATCGAACATGTTACCCTGGTAAGGCAGGTATTTACTAAATCTGATAAATCCATACTCTGA
Source organism: Triticum aestivum (assembly GCF_018294505.1). NCBI lineage: Eukaryota > Viridiplantae > Streptophyta > Magnoliopsida > Poales > Poaceae > Triticum > Triticum aestivum. The sequence goes on along the minus strand of NC_057813.1, from coordinate 73,995,752 downwards.
TCCAAGTTATTTCAAGGTTATGAAGTCAATTATTCTTACTAGTGGTGGGAATATTTTTTCCGCCGCACGACGTGGCACCGAGAATCCACCATGAGTACTTGTGTCGCTCGCTGTCAGCGTCTTGCAAAAGAACTCCACTGGCTGCTTGTTTTGCTTCAGACCCAGTTCAGATGCCAGCATTGCGTCCCGATCATACTGACATGCATATGCGAAGATGTTATGAGAATTTTCAAAGAGAACGCATGGCACGGAATCAAGAAATCCGCGAACTTACTTTGTTAACAGGCTGAAGCGTCATCTGAGCATAAACTTCGTCTGTTTCAGAATCTGCCTGTGCAAACAAATATGTGTGCCCAATCAGTAAAACGGGAATAGAATAGAAACAAAAGGCAAGCTGTTACATTGCAACCACGGTGGAAAAGGGGGGGAAACACATACATGTAGGGTGAGGCTCAGAAGCTTGCAGATCAGCTTAGAAGGAAGAGAAGGGTAATTGGGGATGATGTCCACCTCCTTGTGCATCGAAGCGGCGACCTGCCCAAGAAGGGGAATTTTCAGAAACTAGTCATGATTTTTGGCATGTTTCCTACAGTTGAGAGATAAATGACGCACCTGCTCGCTGTGGCCCTGTGGGAAGTAGACGACAAGGCTGCCCACCGGCGGCATCGCCACCAGAGGCCCGGAACAGGCATGCCACAGCTCCGAGTTGATGGCCTTCTTCTCCCCTGCTTCGCAAACGCGCGCCCAGTGGTTACTTACAGTGCAAGTGCATCCATCAGACGTTATAGTACATGTAGTACATGCTTTATCTTGCAAACATTCATAGGAAGGTCATGCAGAAAAGTACAAATCTTGTGCAGGATGTAACAGAAATCAGTTGCAACCAACTGCTACAGCTACCTCTGGGTGCACGGTACAGCAATAGCAATGGCCATGAATGAACTTGGCAAATGCAGAGATGCTTATTGCTTAAGCTGGTACTACTAATGGGCATGCATCCTTGAGGGGAATTAGAGTGTTAATTAATGAAGTACTTGTACAGTAAGTAAGCATGGGCAGAGGAGGAGATTCGCACCCTCCGGCGGGCCGGGCGAGACGCCGGCCGATCCCTGGTCCTTCATCCCGGCGAGATCCCGATCCAAATCTCGCCTCCGGATACCCGAATATCCGCCTCCCCTTGTCACTCGTCCGCCTTTTTATCAGCTGGCCGGTGGCCCGGAGGGCGCACGGGCGCCTTTCCAGCTACAGCAGGCCGCACGAGGCGGCGGCGGCGGCGAGTATAAAATCCGCGATCAGGCAAGGAGCGAGCCGCGCGCCCGCCCGCCGCGTAAAGCTAGAGAGACCCTCGTCGCTGCCCGCCACGCCGCGCCGTCGCCGTGCAGCTCGCGCGCGGCGCCTCCGCTCATGCAGCACGCGGCCCCGGGCTAGCGCTGCTGGCTAGCTTCCGCCTGCCCCGAGCACCAGGTGCTCGCCGTCGTCCCGGCGGCGCGCGCCTGGGAGCTCCGGCAGAAGCGCGGGGGTGGGGGCTCGGGTGCTTGGGGACGGCCAGGAGGACACGGCTGTGGGAGGAGGGGGGCAAAGAGGCGGGCCACGAGCGGAGGCCGAGATGGGAAGGGAGGGGGGAGGCCGGTGGAGGGAGACAAGGGGGGTTTAAAAAATGGGGCGGGGGCGCGGCGCGCGGGGCGGCGTGGTGGGGCGAGCGCGGCTGGCGCTGGCGCCGCGGCAGCGGCAGGGGCGGACCGAGTGAAGCGAGCGAGATAAAGAGAAAAATCACCCGCGGGTCGCCAGGACTAGTTGCGGGGGGAGGCGGTGCGGAGACGACGGCGACGCGGTGCCGGTGGCGGGCGACGGCGACGGGCGTGGGGCTGGGCTTGTCGGTTTGCCCGTTTGGGGCAGCGCGCGCGGTCCCGGGGCTGGCGCGAGCGCGACGCGGTCCGTGCGTTTTCGGGGCCGTCGCCGGGTGACGCGGTGGTGGACGGCGGGCGCGGCAAGCTACTACTACTATAGGGCGCGCACGACGGACGCGTGAGGCGTGGCGGTGCACGGAACGGGCGCCGGCGATGCAGGCGGTGGCGTCACGAGTTTGTTCGTTTGCGCGGCGTGTGTAGGCACTAGTAGTAGTATGCCGGTCGACTGTTGGTATAACGGCATCGGTTAAAAACGTCGTGGCACGCCGCGGGACTGACCGAGAAGGCTAACGGAGGGGGCAGGCCCGCGCGATGGATGCGACGTGGAGGGGGCGCGGGGGTGAGACAGACCGTCAATCTTCGTCCTGCTCTGACCGGCTCGAATCGTGCCATACCATACGCGGCTGGTAAAGGATAAGGCTTACTAGGAGTAGCGTCAATCGGGCAAATGGGTGCTCGGCTGGCTGCTGCTAGACTGTAGTAGCTCCCGTTGATGCCGAGGCGGTGCTACGTTTGGAGCGAGAGGGGGGATCCCTCGCTTCTGGACGTGCGCCCGCGGGATCCGGCCCGGGAAACGGACGGCGTCTCGTCTTGGAACCCGAGCCCGGCCTCCCCGTGCAGGCGCAGGCGCCGTGCCAGTGCCGCTGCCCCGCCCGGGTCAACGACGCACCACGCACACCCACGCGAGCTGGCCCCGGCGCACCTGTCATCCCCTGCATGAGGCCAACTCCACCGCGCGACCTCAAACGGACGTCCGCTTTGTCCGGATTCTGTCCGTTTGGGGAGGGATTTGGTATCGTATCCGGGCGTGTTCTGGGATGCGGTGGACGTGTGCCCAGTGTGCGGCCGTATCCATTTGCCCCATCTTGTTCGCGTATATTTCTTTGCAAGTCTTTAAATTTTTTTTATCATTCATTTTTGGTACATCACAATACATCATCACATTTTGACTAGTAAAGCAAGGCCAAAGAAAATAAGAACCATAAGAATACATTTGAGAAGATACCCAAGTTTCATAACTGCTCCCTTGAGTTGGTTAGCGTCTTCTCGATGCACTCATTGTTGATCTGTGGAGGAGGCACGACGTTGTCTCCTCCTTTCTTCTTCAAGCCAGAAGTCGACGTTGCTTCCTCACACGTAGTATCGTGCCTTGTTGCTTCTTCGCACGTAGTATCGTGCCTAGACTCTAATCTAGCAACAAGTGCACTTGTCTCATCTAAAGCCTCTAGGCTAGCTAAAAGTGCACGAACATGCACTATATTTCGCTCTATCAACATATCAATGTACTCTTCTTCCCAATACCAAAACTTGCATCCGTTCTACAGAATAAAACTTAAAGTTAGCATCACTAGTCTAATCCAAGAGCACAAACCGAAGCTAAAAGAGCACATACCCCATCGTTTAAGCACTTGATGAACACCCATCCGGGATGCTCCCGCGTTGTAGACTCGCGGCGCACGACCACCCTTGGGCAGTGGTCGCACTTGATGAGGGGCAACGGTGCGCCGACGAGCTTTTGGGCAAGCACCGAGCCCGGTCGGCCGCCATTCGCGTATTTGCCGGCGGACCACCGACGGTGCAGATCCGAGCGGCTAGAGGACGAGCCACTGCCTGCATGTGGCCTTGCGGCCCTGCCAGGGCCTTCCGGCAAGGTGCCCGGCCAGTCCATGGCGCGGCCCGGCCTCCCACAGCCGGGCGAGCTCAAGACCGACCGGATCCGCCCCAAATCCGGCCGACGGGTGCGCAAACAAGGTGGCCGTGCTTGGGTAGCTCGGCGGCGACGAGAGGAAGGGGCTGGGTAAGCGCGCGTCCGAGTTGCACGGCTGCAATGGCAGCGGGCGGCCGGCGGCGGCGAGGGGGGGGAGAGGGGAAGAGTGGGGAAGAGTGGAGTGGATGCGGCCGGAGGGAGGGAGGGGGCGAATAGAAAAAGGCCCGTCCTGTGCCACCGACGGGCGGGCCAGGGAAGGACACGCGCAGACGACCCGCGCGTCCGCGTGGTGTCCGTTTCACCCCAAAAGCGGCGCAAACTTGAGCCGCGGATGGGTCGAAAGCGGACACAAAACGGACAAAAGTCAGTTTGCGCCCGCGCGCTGGGCCGTCTCGTTTGTCCCTTTTACCCCAAACGGACGAGGGCGGACAGGATAGGGTCGCGCGGTGGAGTTGGCCTGAGCAGCGCGGTCCACCGCTCTAGCCCTCGCTCCCCCGCTCTAGCCCTCGCTCCGCCCCCCGCCGGAGGCCACCAAGCCAGTCGCACTGGTGGTCATTTCGACCCCGGTGACCACTTCCCACCGGTGATCGCTCCGATCCCGTCGTCCAATTCACTTTATGGCCCTCTCCGATCTCAACTTCTCCATTGGGAAAGCTTTCGAGGAATACATCAAGAAGCAGTGCAAGGCAGTCGTCAATGCCCAAGATGGGCCTCGATCTCCAAAGTTCTTCCTCGTGGTGGAATTTACTCGTTCGTTAATCAAGCTAAATCCGGAGTCGGTGGGCCTCATCATTCAAGCTTGTTTTGGCGGCTCTGCCAAGCTTTTTAAGGTATCTCATCTGCGCAATTGGTCATACAAGTTCTGTGTTTCTGCTTCGGAAGTGGGTTTTGAAATCGTTAGAGGTGGCTTCTCCGGAATTGGTCATACATGTCTTCCGATCTTTTTTCCATGAATTTTCTCCTGTGGGGAGAGGGGGATGATGATCTTAAGGATCTTTACCGGCTTTATCATGATGCGGTTAGCAAAAGTTGGACAATTGTGTCCAACGACAAATCTCGTCGATCATATGCTCAAGCTGTTCAACAGCCTCAATTCTTTTCTTCGCAAAATTCACAAAATCCCCGTGATCGTGCCTTGCTGCAGTCAAGTGGCCCTCTTAATTTTGTTTTAACGTCGCCCAATAATGCAGCATTGGGTGGGGCGGGATCTGCGCGTTTTGAATCTCTGGGCACTGCGGCCCATAGTGCTTCTAGCCTTTTTTGTGTTCGTTGCCTCATGTCGGGTCACTTGAGGCCCAAATGCCAGAACAAGATCCGTTGTAAGGCCTGTAAGACATGGCGGCATATTGCGGTCAACTGTAGATTCCGGGCCGAGATTGTCGTTCCGCATTCCTCTTCTAACATGGCAAATCCCCCCAATTTGGTGTATAATCGGGAATCTGGTAACGATGGTCGGCAGGACCCGCTTGTCAATGCCTCTATCGTTCCATCTTCCCATAATGCCGGCCCTACAGAAAATTTATTGCCCTCTGCTCGGGACTATGCCAATGCTAATTTCCCACCTCTGTCTCACCGCCCTGTCCAATGTCATCAATCGAATCCTCCTTCCTCAGTTTCTTCATTGCTCCATCCCTCCAACCTTGCTCCGGCGAGGTCGTCAACCATGGCAAACTTTCCCTTCGATCCTACACCTTTCCTTCTTCCCGGCACTCAAGCTATCAAAGTAGAAGGGAGGCCAGCGCGTGCACGGGTCATCCATGGGGAAATGCAGTTGTCCAATGAAAATCTCGCCATCGCCACTCTGGTGCCAATGGCCCAAGGTGAAGTTGCCTTTGTCAATGTCCGAGAGGTTCTCAGTGATTTCTTGGTTCCCGAAAGGGTTGTGTTCTCCTCTATTTCCAAATGCCCTTTTGGTCAAGCGTTTGTCAGATGCAACAGTAAAGCAGACAGAGATTCTTTAGTTAACAGGAGCCCGCATCCTTTTGATAACATTCACATTGTTTTCGAGAAGCATGATCAGGGTATGAACTGGAGGAAGTTCAATCTGGCCAGAGACTGTTGGTTGTTGTTAGTTGGTTTCCCAACAGATCTTCATTGCATGTCTGAACTTAACAATGTTGTCTCCAGTTTTGGCAAGTTGCTTTCTTGGGATAGAGTAAAGACCACAAATGCAGCTGTTGCAGTGAAGGTTAGAATCGATGCTCTTTCGGATGTTCCAGCCAGTTTGGCAGTTACTGGGGATAAACACTTTGAAGGAGAATCATGGACCTGCCCTGTCATCATTTTTCAGGAGGAGTTGTTGGGAGGGGGACCCCCTGATGAGGATCCCGTTCCTGTGGATGGCAACCCACACCCACGACCTCCAGAGTAGCACCATCATCCAACCAGCACAATCTTTTCTTTGGGCCCATTCCGCAACATGAGAACAATGAGCAGCCTGACAATGCTCAGCATGGTAAAAATGAAGAGGCAGAAAATGCAGACGATCTTGGCTGGGACCATTGGGCAATGCCCCCAAACATTGGTAATGTGCTGATCCAGGATCATCACGTTGTTGCGCCGCAAGCTGTAGAGATGGATCACAGTGGCCTCACGCTCTCCCTCGGTATTGACTCCAATAGTGTTGAGACTGCAAATTCAGTTCAGGGCGCCGCTATTCTTCAGTTATTTGGTAACTTGATTGCTCCACACGATCCGCTAGTGTTACTGCCTGAGCTGCAGCTTCGAGATCTTAACTTGCTAGTTGAGGAAGGTCTGCAGTAGCCCGAGCCCCCCCTTGCTCTACAACTTATTGACCTGCCTGTTGTGGTTGTGCAGCAAGAGCTACCAGATGTTGCAGTTTTTGTGCAACAAGATTTGATGCATGTTGCTGCAACTGTTGATCAACTGCCTCTGCTTCAGCCGCCCCATGAGTTGCCACAAGTTCAGAATCCAATTGTTCAGATGTCGATTAGCACCATGCCTGAAGATCAAGTGTTTATGGCTCCAGTGGTTACTCATGAAGACCACATTCTTCAGAATGAGGCTGTTGGTGCTTCTGCTGAGCTTCAGGGAGAAACTCTGGATATTCTTCGAGTAGGTGATACTGCTGTTGCTGTCTGCCATGCTGAAAAGAGCAAAGCTTCTGACCTACCTAGCCCAGATTCAGGTAGCTCCAACCCTCCTCCTGGATTTCCACTTCCCATCTATAAAGACACTATTAATGTTGGAGCTTGTCAACTATTGCCTGATGTTGCAGACCCAATTATGCAGAAGATGTTCCTGCCTCAAGCTAAGGAGGATCTGCACAAAGACTGCACCAGTACAGAGGTAGCTGAGCTCTAGAAGAAGCTCTTTGCTCCAGTTGGGCAGCACAGGGAGGTGACTCAGGTACCTAATGAGTGGGAAAATTTTATTGCTCTTGCTCTGCTTTCACCAGACAAATTTGAGTGGGCCAAACAATTGCTTTCTTCTCAGTTATGGAAGTTTATTTCTGAACAATCTGATAGCTCCAACTTAAAACCGTTTGTGATGCCTAAAAAATGTGACTCTGTCCTGCAGCCCTCTTGCCAGACTCAGAATGTCAAGGAGGTGCCTCTTCCAAGTGTTTCTGCCACTCCACCTTCCAAGGCTTCATCTGTAGGAATGTCTTCTAGCACTTCTGCCATCCAAGTATACAGAAAGAGGAAGGATAAAGCTCCACTCATTGAATCTCAGGTGAGAAGAAGCTGTCGAATTCAACAACTGAATCATGGTTACAGAAAGAAAACTTGCATGGACAGAAACCGTTTACCTTGCAATATTAATCCTCCATCTTTACCCAGCAAAGTGGTTAAAAATCTCTCTATTACATTTTGCAAGGTTCCTAAGAAAGAATGCTCAGATGATGCTCTCCACCAGCCCAAGAAGAAAAAAGGAGGCAAGGGCAAAGAGGAGAAGGAGCTGAGCAAGAAGGGTTCACCGAAGGGGGGAGTGTCCAGCCCTGCATGATCTTTTATTAGGGGCCCTCGCTAGTTTCCTTTTGAGTTATGTGTGTAATGATCTTGTCCTATCAAGTGACTTTATGTAAGCCCGTGTTCTGGGGAGATGTTACTTTGGCACTTTTAGCTCTGTTGCAGACTGAGATCTTTAAGTTATGCAAGATTGCTCGGTTATATCATATTCAGTTATCAGTGCATTTCTCTCATGAATAAGTAGTGGAAAATTTTGAACTAGAAATATTAGAGGCATCAATGATAAAGATAAGTGGTTAGCCATCAAAAATAAAACTGATGAGACCAATTGTGACCTGCTTTGCATCCAAGAAACAAAGAGAGAGTTGTTTGACAGCAGATATCTTAAGCAGTTCTGCCCAAAACGTCTGAATAAGTTTGACTATCAACCTTTTGTTGGTGCTTCAGGAGGGCTGCTAGTAGTCTGGAATGATTCTCTTTTCTCTAGAGAAACTATTTCCAAAAACTCCTTCTCCATTTCCATTCGATTCACATCCAAACTCTCTTCTGACACCTGGACTCTATCAAACAGCTATGGTCCTTGTCTTTCTGCTGACATGGCTATTTTCATGGACTGGTTTTCTAATATTCAGATACCTGATGATTGTAATTGGTTGATGCTTGGGGACTTCAACTATATTCGGTATCCTTCTAACAGGAATAGAGGGGGGGGGGTAATATTAATGATATGCTCTTATTTAATGAAGCAATCAGCAATTTGGGCCTTCTTGAAATTCCTTTGAAGGGCAAAGCATTTACTTGGAGCAACATGCAAGAAGCCTCTTTACTGGAAAAGCTTGATTGGGTTTTCTCTTCTGAAGCTTGGACTTCCAACTTTCCAAACACTATGGTCTTACCACTCTCAAAGCCTATTTCTGACTATGTACCTTGCATCATCAAGATTGGCACCATGATCCCCAAATCAAAGATTTTCAGGTTTGAAAATTACTGGATGCAGATTGACAGTTTCAAGGACACTGTGAAAAATATTTGGCAGGAGGATGTTAATGAAACTGATAGTGCTAAGAGAATCACTACAAAGTTAAAAAGATTGAGGAAAGGACTGAAGATTTGGGCCAAAGATCTGTCTCAGTTGTCAAAACTTATTCAAGCCTGTAATGATCTCATTCTGCTTTATGATACTATTGAAGATTGTAGATCTTTATCAACTGTTGAATGGAATGGTAGAGAAATTATTAAGCAGCACCTTCTAAATCTTTTGGAAATGCAAAGAGCTTACTGGAGACAAAGAGCAACAATTAGATGGATTTTGCAAGGGGAAGCAAATACCAAATATCTGAAAGTTAATGCTACTATCAATTACAGGAGAAATTATATTGCTAGTTTACAGGATGATGCTGGTACTATGCAAGATGATCATCAAGCTAAAGCTGCAATTCTATGGAGAGCTTTCAAACAGAGGCTCAATACTTCTGTGCCCACTTTTAACCTTCTCAGCCTGGACTCCCTTATTGAAAAGGTGCCTGAACTAGTTGAGCTTGACAGGCCATTTACCAAAGAGGAAATTGACGCAGTAGTTAATGATCTGCCTTCTGACAAGGCACCAGGGCCAGATGGCTTCAACACTGATTTCATCAAGCATTGCTGGGATATGATTACTCCAGATTTCTACAAGCTAATTGAAGATTTCTATAATGGCAATTTAAACTTGTAAAGCATCAACTCTTCTTTTATTACTCTGTTGCCCAAAAAGGAAGCCCATGTGCATGCTAATGATTTCAGACCAATCTCTTTGCTAAACTGCTCCATCAAAATCATTACAAAGCTTCTGGCTAATAGACTGCAGACTGTCATACTAAAATTGGTTATTCAGAATCAATATGGATTTCTTAAGAAGAGATCAATTCAGGATTGTTTGGCATGGTCATATGAATTCATTCATCAATGTCATCAATCAGGACAAGATTTAATTATTCTGAAATTGGATTTTGAGAAAGCTTTTGATATGATTGAGCATGAAGCTATCAGGAAACTGCTCATTGCTAGGGGCTTTGGACCTAGGTGGATTATGTGGATGGATATGATTTTTTCTTCTGGGCTTTCTTCAGTGCTGCTCAATGGTGTCCCTAGAAAACAGTTCCTCTGTAAAAGAGGGGTCAGGCAAGGGGATCCTCTCTCACCTTTATTGTTTGTCATAGCTGCTGATCTGCTCCAAACAATTCTCAATGAAGCAATGAAGGTTGGTCTGATCTCTGCCCCTCTGCATGTTAATGTTGATTAGGATTTTCCTATAATTCAATATGCAGATGATATAGTCCTTGTTATGCATGCTAATGCTGCTCAATTACATCAGCTCAAAAAATTTCTCATGTACTTCAGCACCTTCACTGGCCCGAGGGTTAATTACGAAAAATCAGTAATTGTCCCCATCAACACTACAAATGACAAAATGCTGGATTTGGCTAACATTATGGGTTGCAAAGTTGGCTCTCTCCCCTCACATATTTTGGTTTACCTCTCTGTCTCTCCAAACCAAAGATTGAGGATTTTATGCCCATTATGCAAAGAATTGAAAGAAGGCTGGCCGGTTGTTCCTCCCTCTTATCATATGGGGACAAGCTAGTTCTGGTTAAGTCTGTGTTTTACAGCTTGCCCATTTTCTTCATGTGTACTCTAGCACTGCCCTCTGGTGTCATGGAGCGGATTAAGAAATATCTCAAACATTTCTTCTGGAGGAAATATGGTATAGAAGACAGAGGCACTGCCCTGATTGCTTGGGACAAAGTTTGCCAGCCCAAAGAAAAAGGAGGTCTGGGAGTTTTGGATATTGCAATGCGTAACAAATGCTTACTTATGAAACAGGTCCACAAATTCTTAAATCAATAGGATATTCCTTGGGTCAAATTGATTTGGGAGGCTTATTATCCAGATAGAATGATTTCCACTACTCCACAAGGATCTTTTTGGTGGAAAAGTATTCTCAAGTTAGTGCCTGAATTTAGGCAGGCTGCTGTCTCCAAGCTAGGATCTGGGAACATTGTTAGATTTTGGATTGACAATTGGAATCATGGCATATTGAAAGACAGATTCCCACAGTTGTTCTCTTTCAGCAGACATGAGGAAATTTCAGTGCAAAAAATCAAAGGCTTGGAGGAGGTCTCTGAACATTTTTTTACCCCATTGTCCATTCAAGCGCACCAGCAATTTCAAGAGCTATCTGCCATCCTGCAAGCCACCAATCTGAATGACTCTGTGGACAAATGGTGTTTCCCATGGAACAAGCAGAATGATGGATTCTCTGCTATTCAAATGTATGGTCATTTGCAAGGAAAAGAGGTAGCCTCTCCACTGTTCAAGAATATTTGGAAAAGTGCTGCTATGTTAAGATACAAGATCTTTCTTTGGCTACTATTGCATGATAGAGTAAATGTCAGGAATCTTCTCTTTAGAAAACAGTTCCATTTGCCAAGCTATAATTGTGAACTCTGTAACTGTTCTTGTGAGGAAACCAGCCTTCATCTGTTCTGGGACTGCCCTTTTGCTCTTCAATGTTGGGATTCAATTGTCCCTTCTAAAGTCAGAGGCATCAATGTTTTCGATGAAATTAACTTGTTATTAAGCCAATTACCCAAGCAGTTCACAATGAGCATCATCACCATGGGTTGCTGGCACATTTGGATGCAGAGAAACTCCAAAATTTTCAAAGCGCAAAACCCATCAGTTCAAGCATGGAGAAACCTTCTCAGAGATGATCTCAAGTTGTTACTCCTCAGAACCAAAGAAAAAGACAGAGATGCTTTCAGAGGATGGATTACAGATAATCTAACTTAATTTATCATGGATTCTCCTAGAGCTGGTTTTGGTTAGATGGTGGAGTTTGTATTTTATTTTCTTTGATGTACATTACTTTGCTTACTTTTGAATGAAATTTACCGTAGAACGATTGTTCTACAGTTTTTGGTTTAAAAAAAAAGCAGCGCGCTCGCAGGCACGCAACCACGGGTGGCGGCGGCTCCGGTGCGCCGGCCCGGGCGGGCGCACGGGGAGTGGGGCGGAAGCGACGCGACGGCGGGGCGTGTGCGGCGTCGGCCTTCGGGCCACCATCGCCTCGGCTTCACGCGCGCGCGCTCGTGCACGGGCTGGGACGGGATGCGTGCGAGATGCTTCGGCCGCGCGCGGATGCTCCTCGTTAACCGTGGCTGGAGTATCCCACGGTCACCGTGCGGGGCACGTTTTCCTGTAACTGGATCGATCTACAAGCGGGCCGGCACGCGCGCGCGTATATGCGGACGAGAATCAGCAAGAGCAACCGCTCAAAAAAAAAAAATCAGCAAGAGCAAAGGGTGGCGACAACTGTAGTATGCGAGTGCTGCAAACGGCATGCGTGTCATAGCGAACAATTTTTTTGCATACAAAATAGATTTCGTAAAACGAGTTACCATGACACCTTATTATTCCCCTAGAAAAAGACACCTTATATTGCCCTAGCAAAAAATAAGAGAGAGACCTTATTATCCATAATGCACTTTTCAACCACAAGGACCAACACGGCCCGAATTTTCAATGGATGTTGCTACGTGTCACTGCTTCATTTATTATCAATGTCTGATAAACAAAGCAGACGGAGAACTGTCTTGATTTCTTGTAATGCCAGGCTCAAAAGTTCTCCATCCGCGCAGCATAGCAGCAAAAGTAGGCATTTCTTTTGATACTTACTCACATGTGACTAAATCTATCACCATCCGAGTACTACTATCACGGGCTGGCTCGCACGTTTTTCTTGTTCATCAGATGGGCAGGCGGCTAACGCACTAATGTCACCTGACAGGAGACCCTGCAGTGAACGCTCGTTTCCCCTGGAAGGGTGGTGGAGGGGGTGGCGGGGAGCGGACGATTTGATTCGCTGGTAGAAGCCCCCCAGCGTGACCTAGACCTGTGCATGGACAGCCCGGCCCGGAGGCCCGACATCCGGGCCGGGTTAGGGGTCAAGTTCTGGCCCGAAGCCAGAAAAAAAACAAAATGACCATAAATGTATATATTATGTACATTTTATTATTTTAATATCCTAAATATTATTATTTTAATTGAAAAATGTAACTGTTCATATGTTTTGGGCCAGGCCAGGTCGAGCACGGGCTTGGGATTTTTGCTTCGGGCTTTGACAAGCCCGACACGAAAGAGGTCATGCCGATGAATGATCAGGTTTAGCGTGACCCTCGGTGGCCCGTTCGGCAATTTGCTAGGCCTCCCCAACGCCATCCTTACTGCAAACAAGAAACGCAAGCAGTCCAAAGAATCAAAAAAAATGAAAAATAATACAGTAATGTTTGCTAACAAACAAAAAAAAATACCATGATATAGCATGAATTTTCCCATTGTGTGTACATAGTAATAAAAACAAAACAAAATGGACATACGAGTAGAACAAAGAGATTTCCTACAAAAAATTGCCATCGGATATGTATAAAATTTGCCATGGTAAATAGGCATATTAAGTTCTCATCAGAAAATGTCTATAATTTGCCATTTTGGTATAGAACACGTTGGCATACAGTAGTACAAGAAGTCATATGAAAACACATGAGGAAGTTTGCCGTGCTCCATGGTAAACACAAGCACATAACACTTTTGTGATGATCCATGGCAACAAACTATATAAAAGCATGTACAAAAGGATGGCAAAAAAACATAAAAGATGTTCTCTAATTAAAAAAAGGTATGAACGAGTGAAATGGCAATTTCTTAAAAAAAACAGATGCCTATATGTAGGCAAAATACAGAAAAAAATTGGACATGGAAAATATCAATATTGTTTTAACAGTGACATGGCAAAAAAATTGAAATACCATATCACTAGATAAATTTTTCTAAAATTTTCCATGTGACAAACACAAATTTACCTTTATTTTTTGGTAGATGCAAAACAAAAAATGCCTATGTATACATGTTATGTACAACGAAATTTCCATGATCCATGGCAAATGCTTTATAAAAAAACGAACACAGACCAAATTTGCCACCGCAAAAATATAGGTGTCAATATTTTTTCCATGATAAATTCAATAAAAAACACTACATACAACGTATTGGCCATGGTATATACTCCCTCTGTAAACAAATATAAAAGCGTCTAGATCAAGCTCTTATTTTTCTTTACGACGGGAGTAAAATGCAGCGGTACAACGGTGGATCATGCATGCATACCAAAACGACAGTTACGCCGTTGATTCTCATCTGCGGTGCGATGTGTGTTGACCGTGTCCTTTTTATTCTAAGAACACGATCTCGCTTGCTTGATGCTCGTTGAGCTGTATATAAGCATCGCGGGGAAACATTAACCAACGATGGTTTTCTGCAAACTGGCATGTGAAAATGACACCATGTCGTACTGAAAGTCATGGTTGGTGCTCAAACTTCAGGGAGGGGAACACCGCTTGCTTCTGACAGGAGGAAGTGTCGGACACATGCCTCCTCTCCCTAACCTCTGTTGTACACAAGCGGTTCAGCCATAGGTCTCGTTCCTTAACTCTGTGTCAGTTGATCATCAGCTTAGCATGTGGGGAAGATCAATCATCCATTGGCCCCATAATTAATCAATGAAGAACCCCTCCTTCCTGCGAGCTTCCCGTCAGTGGTCCCACGTGAGAAACTGGAGCTCCTTAGCTGGAGAACAGATCGATCAAGAGGGGTAAGCATATCTTACTCGATTAATCATAGTGGTCTAGGGGTAATGGAGGACCAGCTCCGGGGTCTATGGTGCCTCCTAGCCGAGCCGTACACAGTAGGTACGAACATGCATGATGCTGATGTGATTGTCCGTAACACAAAGCTGTTAGAAGGGAGAGAGGAGGATTGGTGGAATAGTTGTTGTATTGCTTGAGCCTCGTGGGCATATATATAGGAGTACAATGATCTACTTGGAGTACAAGGCAAGCCAGAATATTTCCTAGTCTAACCTATGTTTCCTATACAATCACGTTACTCAACATCCCCCCGCAGTCACAACGGTATCGATGCAAACGGTGAGACTGGAGAAGAATCCGAAGGCAAGCCGACGGACACCCCCCACAGTCGTAACGGTCGATGCATCGCGGAGTTGTGGCTGGAGTGGAAACCAACGAGGTTGCTCAAGCAGGCGGTAGCCCTTTGTGCCGTTGTCGATGTAGCCGAGAGCGTGGGTGGTGGAGCCGTGGTCGAGGTAGCCGTGCGAAGAATGCCGTGGTCGATGTCGAGTCGGGGTAGCCGGTGTCGAGGAAGTCGCCGTGGAGCCGCGGGCGCAAGGGGGCGCCGAGTTAGCATGGGCGCAGTGGTGTCGAAGTAGTGGTGCGCTAGGAAGTAGATGGTGTTGACGACGCGTCGCGACGGGTGTGCCAAGCCCGGGGACACATCGTGGACGAAGGCACGCACCGGTGTTGCCAGCACCGGGCATGCGTAGACGGACGAAGACGAAGTTGACGAAGCGCCGCGCCAGGCTTGCCAGGCCCGGGGACACGTCGTGGACGAAGGCACGCGGCGGTGTTGCCAGCACCGGGCATGCGTAGACGAGGGACCTGCACGAGCTGTACACCATGTCGGAGAAGTCGGAGAGGCCAGCAGAGAAGGACTCGACGACGGTTGCGGCGCCAATCGGCGCGGGGCCAATGTCGCCCGCGGTTGTCGGAGTAGATGAAGCGGTCGGGGTAGATGACGGCGACGCTGGCGACGAACTGGTGCTGGACGAAGACGAAGGGGGTGGACGGGCGGCGGCGGCCAAAGAAGAGCGGCAGCGGCGGCCTGAAGGCGGCGGCGGCGGCTAGGTTAGGAGTGCGGCGGCGGTGCTCGACGTAGGCGAAGAACCCTGACAGCATGACGAAGACCGGCGTGGACGGTGGCGTTCCCGCGCCAAGGGAGACGGCGCGGCGCATACCACGGGAGGTCGACGCGCGGTGACGGCGGTGGACCGCGGGCCGCGGCGCTACGGCCCGAAGGGGCGACGCGGCGGCGGCGGGCAGGTCGGGGTGACGACGGAAGACCTCGGGACGGTCGCAGGGACCGCGGGCCGCGGTGCTATAGCCCGAAGGGGCGGCACAGCGGCGGAGCGCGGGGTGGTGCAACCGCGTGGACGGCCTCGAGACGGCGGCGTGGACCGCGTGCCACGCTCGCTACGGCCCGACGGGGCGACGCAGCGGCGGCGCGAGGGTCGGTGCAGCCACGGGGACGGCCTGGAGTGGACGACCTCGGGGCGGCGGTAGACCGCGGGCCGCGGCACTACGGCCTGAAGGGGCGACGCAGCGGTGACGCGGGTCGGTGCAGCCGGGAGGAGAACCACGGGGCGGCGGCGCTGCGGCCCGACGGGGCGACGCAGCGGCAGCCCGTTGCTCGATCGACGGAGGGGCGCGCTGAACTCGGAGACGATCTTCACGGGACCTGCGAAGGCGCGCGTAACCGACGGGCCAGGTCGGTCGCGCGGCGTAGATGAGGCTGATAGCGGCGGCGAGCGGGTGATCAAGCCGATCGCGCGCGAGGTCGGGGACACCGCTCGGTGAAGGCGTGGTGGCGGCGGAGTCCGAGATGAAGCCGGCGGCGGGCGGGCGGCAGGGCGGCTATGATTGGCCGCCGCATGGCGCGAGGCCGCCGGGTCGGGGTGATGCAGGAGTCCCGGTCGGAGCAGGCGGTGACGGCCGGCGTAGATCGACGGGCGGGCCGTCGCGCGAACGGCGGCGGTGAAGGGCCGCCGCATGATGCGAGGCCGCCGGGTCGGGGCGACCGGCGGGTAGACGCGTGAGGCCGCCAGGTCGGTGAAGACGCTGGTGTAGTCGATGCCGAAGTCGGAGTAGAGGCGCACGGGGTCGACGGCGGCGGTGGGCGACGCAAACCGGATCACAAAGACCGGAAAACCAAAAAGTAGACGCCGATCAAAGCGACCGGCGAGAGAGAAAACCCGGATCAAAGGATCGGGAAAAAGACTCTCTAAGGCAGCCGGTCAACACGACCGGCGGACGAACCCTAGGTACGGGCGGCGCAGCCCCCGGCGGCGGTCAAGGAGACCAACCGCTCCGGGGGCGGCGCGCAGGTGCGGAAGCGGTGGCGGCTAGGGTTTAGGATCGACTTGCGATAGATACCATGTTAGAAGGGAGAGAGGAGGATTGGTGGAATAGTTGTTGTATTGCTTGAGCCTCACGGGCATATATATAGGAGTACAATGATCTACTTGGAGTACAAGGCAAGCCAGAATATTTCCTAGTCTAACCTATGTTTTCTATACAATCACGTTACTCAACAGGGCGCTTTACACTATTGCATCGCTAGTCCTACTAATTAATCTCTGCTGTTGATGGAACTGACCGACAGGAGATGACACCCATAGCTACTTAACTACACCACGAAATCACCTGTAGTGGAATCCACGTACAGCAAAAGGAGCCTTGTCGAGGATGCATGCATGCATGCATGCTCGGTTGTTCGTACGCAGGCATGCAAAAGATAACTGGGCTTTGTTTTTTTTTTCCTCTTCTCTTCATGGAAAGATAGCTGGGCTTTACGGTCGCACTCACATGCAAGGATTCCCACGCTTGATAAGCTGCCTGATCGCCGCGCACGTCCGAGGATTTCGTACACATGGTCGACAGTACTGATCGATGGAAGATCATGCATGCTCCATCAATAGAGCGCAGAGGGTTAATCATTGGTTAATTGTGAGGGTGTCATGGCAAAGCATGAAGACACGAATGAGCCGTGCATTTGGACATGATGGATTAGACAATGGGCTGGCTCCGGTCCAGTGGATGCAGAGCAGGCGGCCGGCAAGGCATGTGCAGGGGCCAGGCGGGCTCGTCCGCTCTTGCTCGATCGCCAGTAGTGCCATGTGCCGAGCGCGTGTGCGTGTATATACGCCAGTAGTGCCGTTGCATTTCATACATGATTAGTCTATATATATACTCGTACGTATCCAGCCAGGATCGGTCCAGCTGTGCGGCACCACATGTACAGTACAACGTACACACACAAACCGACCAACTAGCTAAGTACTACCTAGCCTGCTGTGTTGCCGGCCGGCCGTTGGTACCTGTTGATGGATGCAGGAGGTGACCTCCGAAAGACTGAGCCGGCATATCATCTTGAGATTTACGAAGCCACCGTAGCCGCCTCGTCATCGACGGGAACGTCTCCTCCCACTGAAAACTCATTGCCGAAAATCCTGAAATAAATCCAGAAATAATGCGAACACCAGGATTTAAACCCTGCTGGGTTGGGGATACCACTGTCCACCTAACCATCTCAACCATAGGTTGATTCACGCCGCGCAACTGATTAACTTGGCCAATTTGGATGCACTAAGTACACTAGTACTCCTCGTAGAGTACAATACATGTAGCGTGTTACCGTCATACGCGATACGCTCACGCTGGCACGCGCAAAGGGGTCGGCTAAGCCAGCCAGCTCGTCGATCTTAGGGCATCTCCAGCCGTTCGGCCCCCCAGGGCGCCTAAATAGAGCGGCCTGGGGGCGTGCCGGTGCTAGTCCGGCACTTGGGGGCGACCTAGCTCCCAGTCACGCCCTCACGCGCCGGCCCCAGGATGCGGGAAATTCAAACTTGGTCGTTCCCGCTCTCAAAAGACGCCGCAAATCCGGAGATCGAACGGCGTAGTCTGGCGTTACAAAAAACAGAGCGCCGCCGTGCGCAACGATTCACTCAGCGGGGTCGGCTCCAGGCGTTGGCGGAGTCGGCGTGCGCGGGCTCATCGGTGTCGGAGCTGCTTCGGTGCAGGGCTGCGTCGGCGCGGCTTCGGCACTGCTGGGCGGCGATGTAGAGGCGTCGTTCGGGCTTGGCGTCCGTGTCGTCGTGGGCGTCGGCGGCGGCGTCGGCGTTGCCGTCGGCAGCTCGTTTAGGATGAGGCCGCGCTGCACCAGGTACCACGCCTTGAGCTTCTCGTCGTTGCTCTGGAGCATGTCCGCCCCGCTCATCAGAAAAGACATGTCGGTGTTCCTCTTCTTCGCGGCGACGTTCGTCCGGAGCAGGTCGAGCTTGATGGCGTTGTTGTTCATTAGCGACGACCACCGCGCCTCGGTCTTCTCTTCGCGTAGGACGGCCCGGGCCTGGGCGTCGGCGAGTCAATGCTCGATGGACTCCTGCACTCGCGCGGTTGCCGCGTCGGCGCTTTTCCCCTTCTTTGCCAATTTGTGGCCGTCCAGCCGTCCCTCTGACGCGCCCGGAGTCGTCGCGTCTGGCTTGTATGTCTCCTTGGCCTTGTCGAGGGCACGTCGGACTTCCGCTCACTTCTCGCACTTGTCAATGCGCTTGTAGACGTGGAGGTGCTTGAAGTCGGCGTCTTGGTTGTCGCCCCGATACATGGCGAACATACGCAGCAGCTGTGCGGAGGGACAAACAGTTGGTGGGCGGCGGGCATAGGGGACGAAGATACGCGGGCGAACGGCGTGCGTACCTGATCCTCAACGCTGGCGCCGCTCTCCGGGCGAGCCGCGACCTCCTCGACGATTCCATGCCATTTGTTGCACGCCAAATGGATACGCCCCTAATGTTTCGCCATCGCCTTGGAGCCGCGCTGCATGTAGACGCCTTTGAAGTAGGGGTCGACAAGCTTCCGCTCGTCGAACTCGGCCTTGATGTAGTCCCAGTACATGTCCAAGCTCTGGTTCGCGCCGGTGGTCGGGTCGAGGCAGACGACTTTCCATGCTTCGGCGAGGCATTCCTCCTCCTTGGACGTCCACTTGATGCGCGGTTCGCCTGACCTAGCCGCCCGCTTCTTCTTCCGGCGCCCCTTCGTCGGAACAGGAGCCGGCTCCTCCTCCTCCTCCTCGTCCTCCTCGGGTTCCTGCGCGTCGTCGCCGTAGACGTAGCCGAGCTCGGCCTCCATGTCGCCGTTGAGGTCCACTACCTCGTCCTGGGTGGCGAACCCGGGAGACGCGGCGGCCGCGGTCGATCCTGTCGCGATGATGTCGTCCATGTCGGCTCCTGTGTCGTCGGCGTCGCCGAGGTGCGAGAAGGGCAGCGATCCGCGATAGAGATGGGGCGTCGGTGTGGACGCGTAGGAGGCGGGCGTCGAGTAGTTGTATGGAGGGTACTGCACGCCGACGACGGCGGGCGAGGGCGTGCGCGTAGCGGGGTGACCATGAGGGAAGGTCACGTTTGGGATGAACCCACCGTGCGCGTCGCCGTCGGCGTAGCCGGGCGACGATGAACCCCATGGAGATCCGGCGCCTTGCTGTCCCCAGGGCGCGTACTGGGCATGGCTGACGACGGGTGGATTCATCCCCGCCTGGTCGACCGATGAGGAAGACGCCGCCGCGCGCGCCGCGTTGTCGCGGGCCTTCTTGGCTATGGCCCTGTTCCGCCTGTCGGCGGTGACTGCTTCGCGCCGCTGAACTTCCACCCTCCACCCGGCGTTCGACAGGCCCGGTGGCTTCGATGGCGGCGCCCTCGGCTTCCTCTGCTTCGGCTAGGCCATGGCGCTAGTCGCGGTTGCCGCCGCGCGCGGCATGGCGTACTTCTTCGGCGGCATGGCGTGCTTCTTCGCGGCGAGCGGGAGGGGGTTTGGCGGGAGAAAGGGAGAGAATGGCGGAAGGGAGGCGAGTGAGCGGGAGAGATGCGAGGAAAAAGCGTCAAAAAACAGCGGGAAAAGGCCCTCGGGTCGCTTCCAGGGCGGGCCCACGCGTCTTTTTCGCTTGTGCCGGCTCCCCAAGCGCCCCCCAGGGCGCCGGGTTCGGCCTGGGTCCGCCGGCACCAGTTTTGGCCCGAGCCGGCGAAAAACGGGCTTCTGGGGGCACGACTGGGGCCTTTTTTTGGTGCCGGCGCGGCAAAATCGCCTGGGAAGGGCCTGTTGGGGGTGCGGCTGGAGATGCCCTATCTGCGCTGCTGCGAGATGAAGAAGCCAGACCCATCTACGCTTAGATTTTTTTGTTTAAGGTTCGTGTGGGTCCTATTGGTCGGACAGATAACCGAATTTGTTGACAGACAGAGAAATGTCTTCTGAGCCGCAATGAATTCGTGCCTGCCGGCAGGCCGTCGGCGGGATCTCCTCAACCAGTGGGGGAGTCTCTGAAAAAATGTTCCACCAACACAGTTGTTGACCAGGCAGGCCTCAGACGGTGGCCCTTTGTGCTTGGGGGGCTCCGGTGTCTCCAACCACCATGCCACCAATTTTTATTTTGAAACGAGGCAAAAGATTTGCCATTTTCATTGATTAAGAAAGAGTGAGAGTTGCCCGGTTAATTGACGGAAAACCGGGCTAAAACTGATACAATCCAACCCACATAACATGGGTATCACTGGCCAACCTGGCCACCGACATGGGATTATAGAGCTACAAAGACAGCTGCACCGAAACCATGACGACACATGCCAACAGAAGGCCACACGCGCGAACAACTGACAACTCCGACTTTGACGGCGATCGTCACAAGGGAATATGCAGGACTTGCGCCGACCGTGCCTGCCGTAGCCGACCACCGAGCGCCTGTCATCGTCACCGCATGGACAACTCCACCGCAACTCCGACTTCAAAGCAACCAAGCAACCAACGGAAGAGCACCTCGGACACGCCGGAAAGATCCGACTACCGAAGCCCGAGCCGCGACCAAAGCTCCTCTCGACGCCATCATCGTTGCCAAACAGAAATCAGCGCCCCCGAGATGGCCGCCTCAGCAAACTACACGGCGAAGATGCCGCAACCCACGCGGCAAAGATGCCGCCATCCACTGGTCTCCAGGTTGTGGCCGGCTCCGAGACGATGCCCCCAAGGAGGAAGAAGACGTGAAGGCGCCTTCATCGCCCGATCTCGAAGATCTGAGGTTTCCCTCCAAAGCCAAGGCCGCAGGGAGGGGGGAGGAGCACCACACATCAGCAACGCTTCCAAGAAAGAGCACGACGCCCACGGGCGTCGCCGTCGCCAGATCTGGCAGAGGCCGGACATAGGATTTCTCCTGGAGATGCTCAACCACCACCTGCCCGCACCAACACAGCCAACGAACCCTATCCTGCCGAGGCCGACCTCGAACTGGTCGTGGGATCCCGAGACCCACCACGCCCAGATGCGCGCACCACCCCCGAGCCGAAGCCGCTTCCACCAAATCCGGGGCCGCCGCCCCGGCAGCCACCACCATGTCGGGCTGGCAAACTGGCCAGCACCACAGCACCAAGCCGGGAGGGGGGCCGCCACCCCGCCCCAACCCGCCGAGCAGGGCTGCCGGGCCGAAGCCGGAGCACCCCACTGCAGCCGCATCACCGCCGGGAGGAGCCTCGTCAAGCAGCCAGGAGCCACTGTCCGCATCCCCACTCGCTGGATCCACGCGCCAGGAGCCGCCGGAGCGCCGCCAATCGCCATGCCGTCCCCGCCAGATCCCGTCGAGGTGCATCAAGGCCGCACCCGACGCACGCGCCGCCATGCCCCTCGCCGCGCCAGCACCACCTGGCCGCGCCCGCCCGTGCACCGCACGCCGCCACCCCGCGCTGCCTCGCCGCGCCGCCCCGAGCGCCAGCGCGCCCGAGCTCCCTCTGGAGCGGCCGGCCCGCGCCGCACCATCTCGAGCGGGAGGAGGAAAAGGAACCCCGCCGCCGCCGAGCCGCGCGGGCTTCGCCCGGCGACTCCTGCCGGCGGCGGCGAGGGGGGGGGGGCGGCGGGGGGGGGCGTGGTGTGGCTAGTGGCGGCGGCTAGGGTTCACTCCTGGCCGCTCGCGGGAGCGACCGAGGAGCCGGGCGAAAAAAATGGTGCCGGCTACTGGTCTTTTTTCATGCCACCAATTTCTCTTTCGAGGTTCAGCTGTAGCAATTTGCCATCACAGCCAAGGCGTTTTTCTGGGCAGCTCAGCTCGAGTGATCGCTGGAGTTTGGGATGCACCGACGCTCGAAGCTATAGCGTGTCGCGAGGCCATGGCACTGGCAGAAGATCTCAACCAACATCACTATATCGTGGCATCTGATTGCAAACAGGTGATTGAAGACATAGCGACAGGAAGCCAGGGGGAATATGGCGTTATAATTAGAGAAATCAGACTTAGATCACCACCAGCCTGTAAATTTACTTTCGAAAAGCGTGAGGCAAATGTTGAAGCCCACAAGTTAGCTAAATATGCTTTGTCTTTACTTCCAGCGCGTCATGTGTGGCTTGGCCAGCCGCATGACCAGACTTGTATCCCACACATTGTGGACTTTGAGTAATAAAAGGCTTTTTCCCTCAAAAAAGAAATCTATTTCTCTTTAAAAAAACAAAAAAACAAAAAACATGGCACCTCGAGCAACTGCGGCTGGCCCCCAACAAGTCTGCAGCTAAGCTAGCGCTCTCTCGAACGTAGGCAGAGTAGTGAGTGGATGGGCAGTGGACCGCGCGCGAGCTAGCTGCCTAGCTCGTTTGGGGTCCTCCTCCATTTGCTCGAAAAGAAAATCGAGGGGTCCTCCTCGACCCTCTCTGTCTGTGCTAAGGCTGCCGTTGCATTTAGAGCAGGCTCAGAGTAGGGTAGGGTAGGGCCTTTTGGAGTCCGGCTGGGTTCAGGCCCTCTCTAGCGGCGGAGCGAGGTCCAGTTGGTGGATTCATGCATGCCAGTACGATTAGACGAGGAGTACGTACGAGCACGAGCTGCGCCGCACTTTGTACGCAAGCGTCAATGCGGCGGACGACGCGTCTGATGAACCACACATGGTTTCTTCTTCGTTATGGACGCTGCTGCATAGATTCATCCGGACTGCTAGAGCTAGTGCTGAAATCTCACGTCTTGTCCAGTCCACGTCATAGCTGGGGATGGATGGGCGTCGCCGTCGGGATTCCATTCCATGTGATGGGACATGCGGAGAGAGCCGAACCTCAGCTTGATTTCCCGCTGTGGAATTCTTAAGCACCCCTTCTCATATGAAAGGCATATAGGCCGATTTTAAATTAATGAAGCCATCAACCGGCTAGGATACAAGGTACAAATCGTTACAACGACTGAGCATGAAAATAAAAGATCAACCCCGCGTCGTCCTCCTCCAGGGCGACTCAGGCGGGGCGTCACACCCCCCGGTGCAAGGCCTCCTCCCGGCGTTCACCCATCCGCCGCCGCCTAATGCATCCCTGGGCAAAGCCCGCTCGGATCTGGCGGCGGCGGGCCGCGGCTCTTAGGGCATCATCACCCCTCGAACTAGGGGATCGGGTGGTGGCCGACGGCGCGGCGCTGCCCCGGCGCGCGTCGCCGAGCTCTGAGGTGGAGGGGACGACGGTGGTTGCGGGCGGATGCCGTCGGCTCGGTGATCCTGGTATGTGCGTGCAGCGGCGAAATGGGGTGCGGCGGCGCGGCTCCGTCGGTGGTTGGACGTGTTCGTGAGGCCCGGTGGCTGGCTACCGGCCATGGTCGCTGGGTTGCGGACGGCGCGATGGCGGGTGCGGCACGCCGGCAACTGGGCGGAGACGCCCTTGTCTGGGTCCTTGACACTGCGGGCAACTCCGGGGGAAACTCCAGATCTCATTGCGATCGAGCGATGGCGGTGCTTTAGCGTCGTAGTCCCTCTTGAGGGCATCGTTTTTGGAGTTTGCCCAGGTTCAAGGGACCAGTGACGCCGGCGGTGCACAGCCTGGTGGCGCGACTGCCGATGAAAATCGCGCCGACTTCGGTCATGGCGGACGATGGCGGCGTCTCCGATGTCGTTTCCTTGTTGAGGCATCGTTGTTGCAGTTTGTGTCATCATGCTCGGAATGTTCCGAGGGAAACCCTAGATCTGAGCCTCTCGGAAGGACGATGACAACGCCTTTGGTGTCGTTCTTCCTCCTGAGGGAATCGTTTTGGAGCAAGTGCTGGTTGGGGGGGACTACTGGAGGAGCGGTGTTAGATCTACCGCAAGGCCGACGGCGGATCCCGGCGGCATGGCGTTGCGGAGGTTCGATGATGAGCGCGTGTGGACGGACACGTGCAGGATGGTGGCGTTATATAGTGCCATGGTGGTGTCGACGGTAGGCCAAGCAAGGTCGATGCATCAGTTCCTGCTCTGGATATGGACTGGTGGATAATGGCGATGGCAGCCTGTGAGAGTGTGTAGGTCCGGTGTGTGACCCAGTCCCGGTATGTGGCTGGGCTGGGGCATCCGGCTTTAGATGTTAGCCTTTGGTGCGATGTCTGTTTGGTATTTGGCTCGGATATTTGGCATGCCTTCATCAAAGGGATAGGAGTAGCAATAGATATTGCTTAGATGATGGCTTCAGACTTACCGATGTATTACTTTGTATGGTCTTTATGGATAATAATTAATAAAATGGTCGTATGCATCGTCCGGATGCAGAAGCCAAGAGTATATCCTTCTTTTCTAAAGAAATAAAAAAATACAAAAAATGATCACCTATGGCCGAAATTTACAGAAGCCGGCCAAAGAGCGAAAATGCCGACACAAGGGAAAAAACAACCATGTCGTCGGTGAGCACCACACCGACCAGAACAACGAGACAAGGGAGTCCGCGGAACACGGACGAGCTACGAGGAGGAGGATCGAGCCTTGTAGGACGATCCGCTGGCTCTGCCACAATCCAATCGTGCAATTGCCGAAGGGGAGACCACTATCTCCCCTGCATCTAGCACAGGGATGTTGCTCAACGTCCGGAAAGCACGAACGCAGCAGTGCAGCCGCCACTGAAGGGTAAGAGCATCTCCAGCCGTTGGCCCTACAAGGGGCGCGTAAAATCGCCGCCTGGGGACGCCCCGACGCAAAAAATCGGTCTGGAGACGAGTGAGTTCCCAGCCGCCGACCCAAGGGCCGCCCCCAGACACCGTTTATGTAAAAAAATCCAGTATTCGGCAAAGTTCGGCTAAAATTCGGCAAACTGGGCATATATTAGACATGTTCGACATTTTACATCGCAAATTTATTAAAAAAAAGCCGGAACTACAACTACGGGCCAGTGGACCGGGGCGCCCGCCGCGGCAAGGTCTGCTAGCGGCGGGTCGTTGCCGCCCTCGAGGTGCTCCTCCGTCAGGGAGGCTCGCACGCGGTCGACCTCGGCGGCGAAGAAGGCGGGGCGCGCCTCGTCGTCGGGCACCGGGGGAATGGGCACACCCCTGTTGCTGAGCCTCCACCCCGCCGGCCCGGTGCGCATGTCCGGTGGCATCGGGATGTTCGCCTCGAAGAGTAGCCAGGCCTCCCACTCATGGAGCAAGCGGCGGCCGAAGCCGTTGACTGCCGCCGCGTCGCCAGGGAATCGCGCGGCCATCGGGCTCGGGAGAGAGGGAGAGGGGAGGGATGAAAAGTCGGCGAGCGGCTGCGCGCGGGGAGAGAGGGAGAGCTCGGCGGTGGTCGATGGGCGGCTGTGGGCTGGTGTGGCCAGAGGGCCCAGAGGCGAGGGAGGCCACCGGCTTATATAGCCCGCGCCGTGTGGACATGTGGCGGGAGGGGAGGCGTCGCCGCGCCGCCCGTGAGGAATCAATGACAAGACTGACCGGCGGCAGCCTTGCCATTGATTCCACGCGGGAAACTGAGGCGTTCCGATGACGACGAGGCGCGCGTCGCTGACTCAGCGGGCCCACGGCTCTTTCGCGCCAAAACCGCTAGCCCCAGCGCCCCCGCCCCCCCCCAGCGTGCCAGTTTCGGCCTGGGTCCGCCGACGCTGATTTTGGCCCAAGCCGACGAAAAACGGGCTCCTGGGGACGCGACTGGCCCATTTTTCGGCGCCGGCGCAAAATAATCGCCTGGGGGACGTGTTGGGGGTGCGGCTGGAGACGCTCTAACAAGACTCAAATCCCCCGCTTCCATCACCACTGCACCGCAGCCGCCACCAACCCACACATTGCACCACTCCATCCCCAACCCTATCCCCAAGCCGAACGCCTCCAAGGACCACGGCGTGAGAATCTGAAGCTCTCCTTAGCTAGAGAACAGAGCGATCAAGAGAGCTAAGCATATCTTACTCCGATTAATCATAGTGGTCTAGGGGTAATGCATGGAGGACCAGCTCCCGGACCTAAGGTGCCTCCGTAACCCAAACCGTACGTAGTAGGTACGAACATGCATGATAGTATTAGTCCGTAACACAAAGTTGTGAGCATTATACGCTGGTCTGCTCACTAATCATTATAGCATTGCAAGTCCTACTAATTCATTTCTGCTGTTCAAGGAACTGACCGACAGGAGATGACATCCCTCGCTACTTAATGAACCACACCACGAAATCACCTGTAGTGGAATCTGTTAGGATGATTTCCTCCGTGTGGGCCCAACAGCCCATCGGGCCCTTAGATCCGCGTCCTGATCGGGGGCGCCCAGCCCACTATGGCTGGCGGTCCCATGTCACACTGCGCCATAAAGAGGTGGGGGCCGGCGGCTTGCAACACGGGATTTGTCACCAGCCGCACACTCCACAAACAATCCATTCCAATCTAGGGTTTTCGCAGTAGTGACGGGAAGCACCGCCACCACCTCGCCCACTCTTTGCCATCACCATGCGCCACGACACCACCATGGCCTCCGGCTCAAGCCCGTCAGTCCAGACAGAAGGTAGGTTTACAGGAATCACTAGCCTACTCCGATCCAGAGGATCTAACAATGTTATCAGACCATGCTAGGCTAAGATTTTCGGTACAAAGTATATATAGAGAAAGAAAGATCCCTCCCTCCCCCCAAAGAACCCTAGTATGGCATAGGAAAGCAAACAAAAAAACAAAAGTTCACCGGAGTATGGCCTCGGGCCTTGCCGACAAAGAGCGCCGCCGCAAGGCCGCGCCATCCCTCTCGATTCAGATGTGCATCGGCAAGCCGAGGCATCCGAAAGAAGGACACCACCCTGCAAAGGGTAAAGGGGGCATCGTAGCCACGCCATTCGACGGCGGCGCGCTTTCGCTAAGGGAAACGTGTCACCGGCGAAGGGGAAGCAATGGCGCCACGGATCATCGTCGTCCATCAGGCACAGAGGAGAAGATGAGGATCCCCCCCTCTCTCTCTGTTGCAGTGGAGATGTATAAAGAAAAGGAGGGGGAAAGGAAAAGGGAGGGGCTCGTGGCGCGGTGGCAGATCGACGTCGTTGCTGACGGCCGACGCAGCCCTAACACGTCGCCACTTGGGCGCCTTCGCGCACGGTGGAGCAGAGGAGTGCTCAACCGCGCCCCTCTCTCTGTGTCAAAGAAGAGGGAAGGGAAGAAAAGGAGCTGCGGCGCGGTACGGTGGCCAGTCAACGCCGTCGCCGGCGCCCTGAGCGCGGCGCAGTGCCTCGGCGAGCGGCACAAGGACGAAAAGCGGGAGGAAAAAAATGAGGCTAGGGTTCTCGATCCAGGGGTCTCTCCCAGTTTTGTTCGAGCGAGAACGTCGCTGGGTCGTCCGATCGCGATGGACGGTTGCGATTTAAACCCTCGCTGGCCAATGGGCCTTTCGGGCTGAAAGTGGACGCAGAGCGCAGCTGCCGCTGGGCCGTGGCCAGCATCCGCGCGTTGGGCCAGCTGCAATTTTTATAATTTTGTTTTTGTTATTTGTCCAGATTTTGGGCAGATTTCAAATAGTTTTTATATGCAAAAATTTTCCAACGAAAATTTTGTTTTAGAAAATATAAAAGTAACCAGAAAAAGAAAAGTTCATGAATTTTATAAAGAAAATAATAAAGTTCATGATTTTTTTATTTGGTCAAAGAAAAGTCTCTGTAAAGAATAAAAAGTTCATGAATTTTCTATTCATGTTTTTCCGCTGCGTAAATAATTAATAGTGCTCTTTTACAAAGAAAATAAAAGTTGAGATAGAAATAAGTTTTTAAGAGCATGTTAAAGTAATTATTAAAATGAATATGATTATGCTATTTTTATGACCAACGTTGTTAATAACATGATCATGTTTTATTATTGAAATTAGAGGTGCATTTATTTCTAATATTTTGCCCAACAGTAATATAGATTTAATTGCATAGACAATTGTATGTTTAATTTGACCAACGTTAAACTAATGCATATGATTGTTATAATGATCTCACTTAAATTGTGATTTCAAGAGGCTACCACTTGATGAGTTGCCTAAAAGATATTCCGATACTCCGAGGTGATGACTACACTGAGTGGAGGAAGAAAGTAGACCTGACATTTATCTGTGCCGAGGTGGACTGGGTTGTGGATGAGCCACAGCCGGTCAGACCTATAGAGCCGGTCAGACCTATAGAGCCAGTCAGAGAGGCCAATGATGATGATGATGATGCATGGGAGAAAAAGAAAAAAGATCATGCTCTAGTGGAGATGTTATATTCCATCGAAAACCAAAAGTGGGTCAATGTAACAAAAAGTGCATGGCATTTATAAAGAATACAATTGAGAACGCTATCGTGGGATCAATTGCAAAGTGCACTTCCGTAGGGGAGTTGCTTACAAAGATAAAGAGCCAGTTCACTGGTTCTTCAAAAACATATGCCACCCCAGTTGATAAAGCAACTGGTGACAGAGAACTACACTGGTAGTGGTCATGGAATAAGAGAGCACTTCCTCAGGATGAGCAACATGGCAGCAAAGCTCAAGCCCATGGATGCGGATCTGGAGATCAAACCAGCGCTCCTGGTCCACCTGGTCATGGCTTCATGCCAAAGGAGTTTGAAACCTTTGTTCTAAACTACAATATGTTACCTGGAACATGGGACATTGAAAAGACAATAGCAATGTGTGTCCAAGAAGAGGACAGACTCGAAGCCTCACATGATGGTTCACTCAATTATGTGAAGGATAACAAGAAAAAGTATTATAATCAAAATAGCAAAGGTTCTCCTTCTAAGCCACATGGAAAAGCTCAACATCAGCATCAGCAAAAGTCAATCATGGCAAAAAGAGGTAACAATATAGTTTCCTTTGTAAACGAATCCTTATATACACAGTTTTCGAAATCTACTTGGTGGATTGACTCAGGAGCAACTGTTCATGTTGCAAATTCGTCATAGGGATTTCGTTCGACGCGGACTACACAAAGAAGCGAAAGACGCATTGAAGTGGCAAACAGAGTTGAAGCAGAAGTTCCAGCTGTCGGCGACATCTCCCTGGAGTTACTTGATGGATTCAAGCTTCTGCTTAGAGATGTTTTATATGTTCCATCATGTCATAGAAACTTGATTAGTGCTTCATGTTTGGACAAAGATAATTATGAATGTTTTTTTGGACATGGAAAGTGTGCCATATAGTTTAATAATGCTTTTGTGGGTGATGCTTTACTACACGATGAGTTTTATTTATTATCACTACGTGAAAACATGCATTCTGTGTGTAATGTGAATGAGCATGTCGCGTCGAATAAAGAAAAAAAGAAAAGAAACAGAACTCACGACTCATCGAAATAATGGCACTATCGCTTGGGCCATATTTCCAAGGGGAGAATAGAAAGATTAGTCAAAAGTGAAATTCTTCCTCCGTTAGAGTTCTCATACTTAGAACAATGCATAGATTTCATTAAAGGAATGTATGTAAAACAAATCAAAAAGGGTGCAATCCATAGCACAGGTACACTAGAAATCATTCACACTGACATTTGTGGACCATTTTCGATGAAAAGTGTGAATGGATATGACTCGTTGATAACATTCATAGATGACTACTCTCGCTATGGATATATTTATCCAATCAAAAAAAGATCCGAAGCGCTGGATACGTTTAAAATATTCAAAGCTGAAGTTGAAAACCAGAATATAAAAGAATAATGATAGTGATATCTGACCGTGGGGGGGGGGGGGGGGGAGTACTACGGTCGGCACACTCCATATGGCCAAGTCCCTGGACCTTTTGCAAAGTTCTTATAGGAGACTGGCATAGTTGCCCAGTATTCAATGCCGGGCGAGACTCAACAAAATGAAGTACCTGAAAGGCGTAACTATACACTTATGGATATGGTGCGCAACATGATGAGTTACTCCACCTTGCCATTGGGATTGTGGATGGAGGCGCTTAAAACTGTCATTCACATTCTTAATAGAGTACCAAGCAAGTCGGTGCCCAAAACACCGTATGAGCTATGGACGGGAAGAGTGCCCTCCCTACA
Source organism: Triticum aestivum (assembly GCF_018294505.1). Lineage (NCBI taxonomy): Eukaryota > Viridiplantae > Streptophyta > Magnoliopsida > Poales > Poaceae > Triticum > Triticum aestivum. The sequence goes on along the minus strand of NC_057813.1, from coordinate 73,965,272 downwards.
ACACTTCAGGGTGTGGAGGTGCCCTGCTGAGGCCAAAATGTTTAATCCAAACATTGCAAAGTTAGATCCCAAAACAGTGAGTTGCCACTTCTTTGGCTATCCAGACAGATCAAAGGGTTTTCATTTCTACTGTCCAGACAGATATGCAAAGTTTGTAGAAACAAGACATGTAGTCTTCTTAGAGGACGAAATGATGAGAGGGAGCATGGTAGCTCGGAAAATTGATATTGAGGAGAAGAGGGTGCATGCACCTAATCCGATGATTCAGGAGTCATTTTTCTTACTACCAGTTGCAACTCCACCCATGACAACTATGGGGGTAGACCCGGAACCTGTCTGTTGATACATCTCCGTCGTATCTATAATTTTTGATTGTTCCATGCCAATATTCTTCAACTTTCATATACTTTTGGCAATTTTTTATACTATTTTTGGGACTAACTTATTGATCCAGTGCCCAGTGCCAGTTCCTGTCTGTTGCATGTTTTATGTTTCGCAGAAAACCAATATCAAACGGAATCCAAACGGGATAAAAACGGATGGAGAATTATTTTGGAATATTTGGGATTTTCCCGAGGAAGAATCAACGCGAAACGGTGTCCGGGGTGGCCACGAGATAGGGGGGCATGCCCCCTACCCCTGGGTGTGCCCTGGGCTCTCGTGGGCCACCCGTAAGGCGGTTGGTGCCCTTCTTTTGCCGCAAGAAAGCTAATTTTGCAAGAAAAATCTGGGCGAAAGATTCACCCCGATCGGAGTTACGGATCTCCAGATATAAAGGAAACGGTGAGGGGGTAGAATCAGAGAACGCAGAAACGGAGAGAAACAGAGAGATAGATCCAATCTCGGAGGAGCTCTCGCCCCTCCCACGCCATGGGAGCCAAGGACCAGAGGGTAAACCCTTCTCCCATTTAGGGAGGAGGTCAAGCAAGAAGAAGAAGAAGGGGGGGCTCTCTCCCCCTTGCTTCCGGTGGCGCCGGAGCGCTGCCGGGGGCCATCATCATCACCGCGATCTTCACCAACACCGCCGCCATCTTCACCATCATCTCCACCAACTCTTCCTCCCTCTATGCAGCGGTGTAACCTCTCTCTTACCCGCTGTAATCTCTACTTAAACATTGTGCTCAACGATATATATTATTCCCCAATGATGTATGGCTATCTTATGATGTTTGAGTAGATCCATTTTGTCCTATGAGTTAATTGATGATCGTGATTGGTTTGAGTTGCATGTTTTATTATTGGTGCTGTCCTATGGTGCTCTCCGTATCGCGCAAGCGTGAGGGATCCCCGCTGTAGGGTTTGCAATATGTTTATGATTTGCTTATGGTGGGTGGCGTGAGTGAACAGAAGCACAGAGCCGAGTAAGTAGGTTGTTTGCGTATGGGATAAAAGGGGACTTGATACTTTAATGCTATGGTTGGGTTTTACCTTAATGAATCTTTAGTAGTTGCGGATGCTTGCTAGATTTCCAATCATAAGTGCATAAATTCCAAGTAAGGGATGATATATTAGCCTATGCCTCTCCCTCAAATAGAATTGCAACAATGATTACCGGTCTAGTTATCGATTGCCTTGGACAAATAACTTTCTCGTAACAAAAAGCTCTCTACTAACATTTACTTTATTGCATCTTTATCTAAACAGCCCCTAGTTCATATTTACATGCTCTTTATTGTCTTGCAAACCTAGCCTTTCACACCTACAAAGTATTCCTAGTTTCATACTTGTTCTAGGTAAAGCGAACGTCAAGCATGCGTAGAGTTGTATCGGTGGTCGATAGAACTTGAGGGAATATTTATTCTACCGTTAGCTCCTTGTTGGGTTTGACACTCTTACTTATCGAAAACTGTTGCAATCCCATATACTTGCGGGTTATCAAGACCTTTTTCTGGCGCCGTTGCCTGGGAGTCATAGCGTGGGGTGAATATTCTCGTGTGTGCTTGTTTGCTTTATCACTAAGTAATTTTTATTTGCTATTCTTAGTTGTTCTCTATCATTAGTTATGGATATGGAACACAAAATACCAAAAAAATTAGAGGTACTTGCTACTCATGAAGATGGAGTAACTCCTAAAACCCTCGATTCTCATTATGCGAAAGATATTATGTACTACTTTGGTAATCCTGAGAAAGCCCCATTCAACTTTATAATGGGAGACATGTTGGATCAACGTGAATACTTTAGGGATTATCGCTCGACACAAAAAGGGAAACTATTATGGGATCAATTTAGTATGTTGCGTTGGTATGCCTGGAATCTATGCTTGAGATATGATATTACTTGTTGCTCTAGGATGGAGGCTCCACACCTCCCCTTTTCATGCAAATTTAACGATAATGAAACCTTAGCTTCCTATGCTAATGGTATATATGATCACTATGATGTGGAACAAATAGAAGAATTTGTTGCTTTTAAGGTTGCCTATGATATTGAAGCTTTGTTTGAAAAGTATGAAGCTTTTGATGATGATGGTTATAGGCCGGAAAATCTTGCTATACTTGGATATTGCTATGAAAATTATGAATACAATTACTATATTAATGCTTTTATGAAGAAAGTCAACGCTGTCCAAGAAGAGACTAATATTTTGCAGGAAGCTATGGAAGAAGAAATTGATGAAACAGTGAGCTCATTGGATGAAAAAGATGATGAGGAGAGCGAAGAACAAAAGGAAGAAGAGCGGATTAGCTACCCGTTCCCACCTTCTAATGAGAGTAACCCTCCAACTCATACATGATTTAATTCCCCTTCATGCTTACCGAAGGATGATTGCTATGATGATTACTATGATCCCTTGAATTTGTTTGAAATATCCCTTTTTGATGATGCTTGCTATGCTTGTGGCCAAGATGCCAATATGAATTATGCTTATGGAGATGAACTTGCTATAGTTCCTTATGTTAAACATGAAATTGTTGCTATTGCACCCACGCATGATAGTCCTATTATCTTTTTGAATTCTCCAATCTACACTATACCGGAGAAGTTTGCGCTTAGTAAGGATTGTATTGATGGGTTGCCTTTTACCATTGCACATGATGATTTTGATGAACATAATATGCATGTGCTTGCTGCTCCTACTTGCAATTATTATGAGAGAGGAACTATATCTTCACCTCTCTATGTTTCCCATACGATAAAATTGCAAGAAACTGCTTATACTATGCATTGGCCTTTACTATGTGTGCATGAATTGTTCCTTTATGACATGCCGATGCATAGGAAGAGAGTTAGACTTCGTTGTTGGTTGATATATAATACTTTGTGCTCACTACTAAATTACAAATCATTGTTAATTAGAATTGGCTTTGATATACCTTGAGATCCGGGTGGATTCATTACTTGAGCACTATATGCCGAGCTTAATGGCTTTAAAGAAAGCGTTGCCAGGAAGACAACCCGGAAGTTTTAGAGAGTCATTTATTTCTGTTGAGTGGCTTTTATATAGTTTAAAAACAAAAAAAATAAAGACGGGAACCTAAAACTTTTCAAAAAGGAAAGTGAAAGTGAGAAAGACAAGCATTGTTGAAGTGGGAGCTAGCCTTGAACTTTGTTCATGCTCACAGAAACTTTGTGAATCTTGATTACAGAAACTTTTTAACAAAAATAATTATCCCCTTGTACAATTCCATTGTATTATAAAAATAATGTGCCAATGTTTGTCTTTAGGATGTTTACAATGCTTGTTGGTTTGTATGGTGCAGGACAAAAACTTTGGCTATAGTGCACGATTTTACATTTTTAGCTGGAATGTCAAATGGTTCTAATTCTTTTTGGACTGTCTTGATATACAACTTTTTTAGTTTTCCTAATTTTGGTAGAATTTTTGGGGTAGCATAAGTATTGTGATTGTTCCGATTGCTACAGTCTGTTCTGTTTTTGACAGATTCTGTTTTTGATGCATAGTTTGCTTGTTTTAATGAATCTATCAATTTATATCAGTGGATTAAGCCATGGAAAAGCTACATTAAAGTAGACACAATGCAAAAACAAGATATGAATTGGTTTTGAACAGTACTTAGAGTTGTGATTTGCTTTATTATACTAACGGATCTTACCGAGTTTTCTGTTGAAGTTTTGTGTGGATGTAGTGTCTAATCGAGGATGTCTTGATATGAGGAAAAGGAAGAGAGGCAAGAGCTCAAGCTTGGGGATGCCCGAGGCACCCCAAGTAAATATTCAAGGAGACTCAAGCGTCTAAGCTTGGGAATGCCTGTAATGCCCCGAGACCGACGCTCCAGAAAACTTCCAGCTATTCGGAGTTTCGCCGTGTGTTTCTTTTGTGCTTGCTCTTTTATTTTTGCATTGCATCATGTCATCATGCCATCATGTCATTAACCTTTGCATCTCAACTCAACTAATAAATTGCATAGATGGGTGATCTATTTAAATCGAGGGAAGGGTGACTTCTCTTTATAACATATTGTCCCAATATTAGGGAGCTATATTAAATATTTCTTTAATTTGGAAATCACCATAACACACTTGCAAATTATCCCAATGCCTTTGTTATCTTAATTCTTGGTCTCCAACCTTGCCATATATTATTTCATCATATTCCGGAGCTCCACCAAAAATCCGAACATTTTTGGACCTTCCAAACCCTCACTTCCTATTCAAATCATTTGAATTTAAATCAAATGAGTTTGGATTTACATCTCTCAATCATGGCCTTTTCTATTTTCTCGAAACAAGCGCATTTTTGTGAGTCCGGAAAAATTATCCGCGTGTCCAACTTCTTCCCCTAACCTCCCTTTCTTTTCTTTCTTATCTCTGCCTTTTTATTTTCTTTAGAGTGAGAGAGAGAAGAGAGCCTGCAGCCCAGCCGACCTCTAAGCCCAAAGCCCAGTCGGCGCCCCCACCAGCTCTAACCCTAGCCCGCACCATGCTCTCCTCCCTTGCGCCGCCACTCCCTTCTCTCGATCTCTCCCTCTCCCTCGCTCGTGCCGCCATCCACAGAGAAAGAGAGAGGAGCGAGACCCCTCAAGCCAACCACCCCGCGGCCCCGCAAGCTCGTCTACCCGCACGGCCATGGCACCACCGGCCTCCATGGCTCGCTGCTCCCTGCTCCCTTCTGCATGTATTGCTCCGCCCTGAGCTGCAGTGCGACCAACTCCGGCGGCCCCGTCGCCTCTGCGCGCGATTGTCGCGCGCCCAACCTCCTGCTCGCGCCCGCATCTCTCCGTCATCAGCCACCTCAAGCTCGCCACCGTGCCAGGACCTCCTCGCCCGCCTCCTCGTCTACCCGGCGCCACCGCCTCGTCAGCTCGGTCGTCAGGGGAGGAGCCCCTCGATCTGTCCCCTTCGGCCCCGACTCCGGCGAGCACCGCCCCGTCGACTCTCCTCCACGCGACGCCTCCCCTCTGCTTCCTCGTCCACCGATGTTCCCGTCGCTCCACCGTGACTTGGGCAAGCTGTCGACCTCACCGCCTTCCCGCACGTGCCCACTGCTAGTCTTGTGCCAGGGCCCCTTCTCCTAACGGCCATGGTGTCCGTCATGGCTATACAGTGCTGGACGTTGCTGCTATTGCCTCCAGGTTGCGCTCCCCGTCCATCATGAGATCCGCCCTGCTCCTATTCAACCCTTGTTGAACCGCCAAGATGCAGCCTCGACCCGGCGTCATCCATCTTCTAGCAACCGCGTATGTGCAGCACCACCAAGTTTTGCCTCTGTACACTCATTGGGGTTGACCGTGGTCGTGTGCCTGGTGCCACTTGGAGTCGCCAAGACCGCCAAGACACGTACCCGGACCGTCAATCATCTTCTCCAAGATTTTGCCAAGTACCCCGATGATGCGCCAAGTACCTCTACCCGAACGTCTACGACCCGTGAACAACTACCGTCGCCAAATCGCGAGTACCTCTACCGTCACCGTGAACGACTACTTCCACTACGACCGCCCCGAGAACGTCTACTTCCCCTACACCGCATCGAACTCGATCCGCCCCGAAATGCACGCTTCAAAGGTATAATCCCGAGATGATCACACGTGGACTGAATGTATGTGTTGTATGAGATGCACCCTATGTTTGGACCGTGTCCGAATTGTTCCTTGCACGTTCGCCGTAAGCCATGCCACCGACATGTGGGACACCCCGTATCCGGGATCACCCCACCATCTTTTGCATGTTCCGCACATCCGCACACTTGCTCTTTTGCACCGGTATCTCCGTCATACCGGTGTTACAACTTTTAACACCCATGATGCGGCTATATCTCCCACATGTCGAAGCATGACTTAGAGGCATAACCGCATGGTGGTTTTGTCGCAAGAAGGGTCATCTTCACACAATCCCATGTAATGAATAAGAATGGGATAAAGAGTTGGCTTACAATCACCACTTCACACAATGAATATATAATTCATACATCATTCAGAGCACACACATAGTCCGACTACGGACGAAGCCAAAAGAAAAGAAGATAACCCAACGGCTAGATCCCCGATCGTCCCAACTGGGCTCCACTATTGATCAACATAAAACAAAACATAGCAATGACCAAGATCTTCGTTGAGCTCCCATCTGAGCTCAGTTGCATCACCTGCACTGGTATCATCGGCACCTGCAACTGTTGTGATAGTATCTGGTGAGTCACGAGGACTCAGCAATCTCAAAACCCACGAGATCAAGACTATTTAAGCTTATGGATAGGAAGTGGTAATGAGGTGGAGTTGCAGCAAGCACTAAGCAAATATGGTGGCTAACATACGCAAATAAGAGCGAGAAGAGAAGCAACGGAACGGTCGTGAAGCTAGAAGTGATCAAGAAGTGATCCTGAAACTACTTACATCAAACATAACCCAAAACTGTGCTCACTTCCCGGACTCCGCCGAAAAGAGACCATCACGGCTACACACACGGTTGATGCGTTTTAATTAAGTCAAGTGTCAAGTTCTCTACAACTGGACATTATCAAATTCCCATCTGCCACATAACCGCAGGCACGGCTCTCGAAAGTTTATACCCTGCAGGGGTGTCCCAACTTAGCCCATCATAAGCTCTCACGGTCAACGAAGGATATTCCTTCTCCCAGGAAGACCCGATCAGAGTCGGAATCCCGGTTACAATACATTTCAACAATGGTAAAACAAGACCAGCAAAGCCGCCCGAATGTGCCGACAAATCCTGATAGGAGCTGCACATTTCTTGTTCTTAGGGAACACCGGATGAACACTACGTACAACTAAAACCAGACGTCAAGTTTCCCCGAGGTGGTGCTGCAAGTGGCTCTAGTTCGGACCAACACTCGGAGAAGCACTAGCCCGGGGGGGTAAAATAAAGATGACCCTTGAGTCTGCAGAACCCAAGGGAAAAAGGCTTAGGTGGCAAATGTTAAAACCAAGGTTGGGCCTTGCTGGAGGAGTTTTATTCAAAGCGAACTGTCAAGGGGGTCCCATAAATCACCCAACCATGTAAGGAACGTAAAATCAAGGAACATAACACCGGTATGACGGAAACTAGGGCGGCAAGAGTGGAACAAAACATCAGGCATAAGGCCGAGTCTTCCACCCTTTACCAAATATATAGATGCATTAATTAAATAAGAGATATTGTGATATCCCAACATAATCCTGTCCATCATGGAGCAATCTTCAACTTCACCTGCAACTAACAACGCTATAAGAGGGGCTGAGCAAAGCGGTAACATAGCCAAGCAACGGTTTGCTAGGAAGGGTGAAAAGGTTAGAGGCTGACATGGCAACTTGGGAGGCATGGTAAACAAGTGATAGGTAACACAACATAGCGATAGAATGAAGAAACTAGCAAGCAAAGATAGAAGTGATATCGAGGGTAATGGTCATCTTGCCTGAAATCCCGCAAGGAAGAAGAACGAGTCCATGAAGAAGACAAACGCACATAGTCGAACAAATCCTCACAACTCCGGAACTGAAGCTAACGAGAGAAGCAAACCGGAAAGAAGCAAACAACATGGTAAACACACAAGCATAATCATGGCATGACGCACAATCAAGTATGATGCATGTCCGGTTTAATGAGGCATGGCATGGCAATATGCACAAACAACACTACAAGTTAAGTGGAGCTCAATATGCAACGAGTTGCATATTGACGAAACACCACATCAATTATTTAGTTCTCTCTTGTTTAGGAACACAACAATATTACATGTTGTTATAAACATGGCAAGAGGTGAAACATAATTAAACTACCTATCTAGGCAAGTTTAAATGAGGCCAGAAACAACAAACAACAATTCCGAACATCCCCATATGTTATTTAGCAATTTAATGCAAACACAATTTTAAACATTTTAATTGTTGTTATCATGACGCGGATGACATATGCAAGTTTTATGCAATTTTATGAAAATGTTGACATGAGCATGTTATGAAGCATTTGGTCACCATGGCGGAACGAAAGGGGTGCCACGGCAACGACAACGGAAATGGTGCCACGGCAACATTCCGATGATCCGACAACTCATTGAGATACCGGTGCAAAAGAGCAAGTGTGCGGATGTGCGGAACATGCAAAAGTTGGTGGGGTGATCCCGGATACGGGGTGTCCCACATGATGGTGGCATGGCTTACGGTGAACGTGCAAGGAACAATTCGGACACGGTCCAAACATAGGGTGCATCTCATACAACACATGCATTCGGTCCACGGGTGATCATCTCGAGATTATACCTTTGAAGCATGCATTTCGGGGCGGATCGAGTTCGATGCGGTGTAGGGGAAGTAGACGTTCTCGGGACGGTCGTAGTAGAAGTAGTCGTTCACGACGATGGTAGAGGTACTCACGATTTGGCGATGGTAGTTGTTCACGGGTCGTAGACGTTCGGGTAGAGGTACTTGGCGCATCATCGGGGTACTTGGCAAAATCTTGGAGAAGATGCTTGACGGTCCGGGTACGTGTCTTGGCGGTCTTGGCGACTCCAAGTGGCACCAGGCACACGACCACGGTCAACCCTAATGAGTGTACAGAGGCAAAACTTGGTGGTGCTGCACATACGCGGTTGCTAGAAGATGGATGACGCCGGGTCGAGGCTGCATCTTGGCGGTTCAACAAGGGTCGAATAGGAGCAAGGCGGAGCTCATGATGGACGGGGAGCGCAGCCTGGAGGCAACATCAGCAACATGCCAGCACTGTACAGCCACAACAGACACCATGGCCGTGAGGAGGAGGGGCCCTAGCACGAGACCAACATCGGGCACACGCGTGCAGGAAGGCGGTGAGGTCGACAGCTTGCCCAAGTCGCGGTGGAGCGACGGGAACAACGATGGACGAGGAAGCAGAGGGGAGGCGACGCGTGGAGGAGAGTCGACGGGGCGGCGCTCGCCGGAGTCGGGGCCGAAGGGGACGGATCGAGGGGCTCCTCCCCTGACGACCGAGCTGACGAGGCGGTGGCGCCAGGTAGACGAGGAGGCGGGCGAGGAGGTCCTGGCACGGTGGCGAGCTTGAGGTGGCTAATGACGGAGAGATGCAGGCGTGAGCAGGAGGTTGGGCGCGCAACGCTCGTGCGCAGAGGCGACGGGGCTGCCGGAGTTGGTCGCACCGGAGCTCAGGGTGGAGCAATACATGCAGAAGGGAGCAGGGCGCGGCGAGCCATGGAGGCTGGTGGTGCCATGGCCGTGCGGGCAGACGAACTCGCGGGGCCGCGGGGTGGTTGGCTTGAGGGGTCTCGCTCCTCTCTCTTTCTCTGCGGATGGCGGCACAAGAGAGGGAGAGGGAGAGATCGAGAGGAGGGAGTGGCGGCGCAAGGGAGGAGAGCAGGGTGCGGGCTAGGGTTAGAGCTGGTGGGGGCGCCGACTGGGCTTTGGGCTTAGGGGCCGGCTGGGCTGCAGTCTCTCTTCTCTCTCTCACTCTAAAGAAAATAAAAAAACAGAGATAAGAAAGAAAAGAAAGGGAGGTTAGGGGAAGAAGTTGGACACGAGGATAATTTTTTCGGACTCACAAAAATGCGCTTGTTCCGAGAAAATAGAAAAGGCAATGATTGAGAGATGTAAATCCAACCTCATTTGATTTAAATTCAAATGATTTGAATAGGAAGTGAGGGTTGGGAAGGTCCAAAAATGTTTGGATTTTGGTGGAGCTCCGGAATATGATGAAAGAATATATGGCAAGGTTGGAGACCAAGAATTAAGATAACAAAGGCATTGGGATATGGTGATTTCCAAATTAAAGAAATATTTAATATAGCTCCCTAATATTGGGACGATATGTTATAAAGAGAAGTCACCCTTCTCTCGATTTAAATAGATCACCCATCTATGCAATTTATTAGTTGAGTTGAGATGAAAAGGTTAATGACATGATGGCATGATGACATGATGCAATGCAAAAATAAAAGAGCAAGCACAAAAGAAACACACGAAAAAACTCGGAATAACTGGAATTCTTCTGGAGCTTCGGTCTCGGGGCGTTACAACACTCCACCACTACAAGAGGATCTCGTCCCGAGATCTAGGATGGCACTGGAGAGAAAATAGAAGAGGAAGAGAGGAGGTAAAACTAAGTTGCTTCTTCGACAAAAGAGTGAAACCAAAGAACCTTGAGAGGTTGAAAAGTTGAAAGAAATAACACAACGCAGTTGAACACAATTGAGAGCACTACGGTAGAAAATAGAAACAAGCAACACCATGTGAACCTTGGAGGTTGCAAAGCTATGAATGCCGAGTACAATGGACAAGAAGGAATTGGAACCACTCTGGTTGAAACGAGATAAACAAGGAACAAGGAAGAACAGATTCGGACAGCACTCCGGTTGAAAAGAGATGCAAGACTTGATAAGATGAAAAAGAACTTGAAGAGGTGACGCAACACTCCGGTTAAATGGATAAGCAAGAAAATAACATGATCTTGACAAAACAAGATGATAGGTCAACGAGAGCAACCTCACAAAGCCTCCGAAAGAAAGAATAGAAGATAGATCATTGGAATAACAGAATGGAGAAAAAAATGCCAACTTCTGCCACAAATGAGCTTGGAAAGCACCCTTCCAAGAAGGTTATGACAAAGTCGTTGGAAAACCAACAACAAAACGAATAAGCTTGTAGTGGGCTTATGGAAAACATCTCAAAATTGAGGCGAAATTCTGCCACTACGGAAACAAATAATATAATTGATAACACCAACGAGATGAAAAACTTCTTCCACCAAGATGATAGAGAGATAACTTGGACCATTGATAATCACCACAATAGCAACATTCCTTAGGGAAGGCTTTAAGTGAAATCTATACCAAGATAACTCCAACAAAGAGATTAATGGATTTAAAATACCTCATTCTTGACAACATGTGAATGGCGAAACATGAATGGAAATTGTCAAGAATGATATAACACCATCTCAAAAGATAAGGTAGAAAGAATAGCACTTTTAAATGCAAGAAGAAGAATACTTGAACTCCTCAAAATAAGACATGTGCTAAGCACCATGTTTATTTTAGAGTATAGCTTGGCGGATCTTAACTTCGAGAGAAATCTTGAAAAACAATTGAAGAATGAAAAGAGTCCTTGACGAATCACCATGTTGAGGCTTCGTGAGAACTTCGGTAAAAAGAGAATGATAGAAAGAAAGAGAAGTGAAAACACAAGGTGAATCCTTGCAATGATTTAGATGGAGCTTCGCGACGAGATAATGCGGAAAACTTGGAACTCCAGGAAAAAAGAAGAAGCATAGCGAACCAAGAAATGTGACATGATGAATAACTCTGGAAAGAAGAAACTAGATCACTTGGATGAAACAATAATAAGAATTATGTTATGCATATCCTTCACCAATTTAAATTGATGACAAGCAACGGATTTGGCATACTACTTATTCTTCTTGAGGGATTAAGGATAGAGATAGAGCAAACTTGAGAAGGTATTGATGGAACCACCGGTGGGATTTGGAAACAACAAATGAATTGATATGATAACGAAGGAAGTGAAATGTTGAAAGAACCACCGTAAGAATTGAAAATGAAAGTAACAAAGGCACAAATCACCGGGAAGAATTGGAAAACGAATGAAGATACTTGAGGGGATTTAGATACATGAGAATGAAGAGATCATGAACTGATTAGAGGGTATTTGAACGATGCACCGGTAAGATTTGGAGAATGATAGCTACACGCTGAGAAAAGAGAATTGTGACATGATGGCATTCGGAGGAAAGAAATGGAAACAGCTCATGAAATGCTCGGAATGGGTGAAAATAATTCTCACAATCAAAAACAATTATGAGAGGATGACATCAAGCTTGAACTATGCATCTTTGGAAGAACGAGTAAGAATTTAAGAGGAACTCTTCTTCGGTCTTCAAAATCTGAGAATGACAATGAGAAACACCACCATGAATTGTTGAGACACTCCAGAATGAAAATTAGAAAGGTTGTACCAACGATGAAAGAATTTGAAAGATCTTGGAGAAAGACATTTGACTGATGATAATTCATTCTTACATCAAACTTTGAAATGAATTTGGGAATAGCTCCGGGAAAATTAGGAGAGTCAGGTAAGATCCTGGAAAAAGACCTGTGGGTTAGGGCCCACTCAAAGTTACACCATTGAACGACTGATTGAAAAGGGGGGGGGTTGCACCGGTTGATTTAAGTGACTTGAATGAGATAATAATCTCCAAATAGCTTGAACGGATCTTGAATGAAAAGACGAGCCTTCTGAGATATATTCAACACTCGAGAACAAAGGAATATCGAGAAGTGAATGATTAAGAGGTGCACCGGCATGAGAAAAGATTTGAAACAAGGAAAGGATATGGTCGATAAAGCTCGAATTGAATCCACCAGAGAAGAAAAAAGATGAAGAATAATAAACTTGAAGCTCCGTTAGTATCTTCCTGAGAATCACCAGATAAGAACATTTACGGAAAAGAATGGAGAGTCTTCCCATCAATAAAAGGATACTTGATTAAGAAATCTGAGTCCTTGAAGAAAAAAGGGTCGGAGGGCGGGAAAACAAAGGCAACTTGGGGAATATGGAACAAACACCATTGAGAAAACTTAGAATTGAACTTGCGGATGTTAAAAATGATCGGATCCACTTGAAGAGAAGCACACCGGTTGGGAAAAGAATTAACATGACGACCTCAATGATCAAGAAGGATTAGTATTCACATAGCAATATGAGAACACCATTTAGGAAAGGTATGGATTCAACATTCAGACATCGAAGCAACTCGAATACCACATATAAAACAAAACAAAGGATTTGGCTTACAGAATAAGCCGGAACAAACATATGATAGAGATTCCGTCCGAAGTTTTCGTGGTGGGGCCCACACGGGCTCAATCGTACAACACCATCATGTACAAGGCAGTGCACATGACATACGAAGTGTCCCCGAATCAGCATAGCCAAGGATTCCTTAAGACACAACGAGACCACTGTAAAAACGACCGTGGATAGGCGGACCACTAGACGTCGAACCCCAATCTCATATCATGCATCTGTCGAAAAGATATTCTAGGAGCTACTTGAATTCCCACCTATAAAACTCCCGAAACTTTCTGGTTATGCAATCTGGTGTTGGGGATACAGGGGAAGCAATATATATCTCACCCAAAACTAACAATTCCTACATCCAAGCTATATCCATCTGTCAACACATAACCAAGAAACCTTTGGAAATCATGTACCTCAACCTTCGAAAAGCATCCGTTATACAAGTTATGGTAATACTCTCGAACTCCCGCCCCAGTACTGGGTGGCGTCGAGGTTATCTCACCAACAACTACATAAAATATATTTTCGATGTCGGCAAAACTCAGGTATTCCAGAACTGCAACGATAAAATTATGATGACAACACCTCGGAGCTCAACTCCCCGGGACACTGCCACAACCCCTAAATGTCAGGAGGCACCAAGAACAATGTTCTCGTCATAAGAATATCGAAACAATCCCAAGATACTCGCGTGATCCTAAAATGTTTTTAGTGAAATTTGAGGAGAGGAAAGTCAAAACATCTACGTCAGGAGACCTCACCAGAGCGACGAAGGGACCAAGGAGTAAAAAGAATCCTACTCTCCGATATATATAATCCTAAGACTCAAAACATTTTTGTTCTAGACTCAACAACGCCAACGATTTGATCAAGCAAGGGGCTCCTAAGTCGGGGATGGCTCTGATTACCAACTTTTAACACCCACGATGCGGCTATATCTCCCACGTGTCGAAGCACGACTTAGAGGCATAACCGCATGGTGGTTTTGTCGCAAGAAGGGTCATCTTCACACAATCCCATGTAATGAATAAGAATGGGATAAAGAGTTGGCTTACAATCGCCACTTCACACAATGAATATATAATTCATACATCATTCAGAGCACACACATAGTCCGACTACGGACGAAGCCAAAAGAAAAGAAGATAACCCAACTGCTAGATCCCCGATCGTCCCAACTGGGCTCCACTACTGATCAACATAAAACAAAACATAGCAACGACCAAGATCTTCGTTGAGCTCCCATCTGAGCTCAGTTGCATCACCTGCACTGGTATCATCGGCACCTGCAACTGTTGTGATAGTATCTGGTGAGTCACGAGGACTCAGCAATCTCAAAACCCACGAGATCAAGACTATTTAAGCTTATGGATAGGAAGTGGTAATGAGGTGGAGTTGCAGCAAGCACTAAGCAAATATGGTGGCTAACATACGCAAATAAGAGCGAGAAGAGAAGCAACGGAACGGTCGTGAAGCTAGAAGTGATCAAGAAGTGATCCTGAAACTACTTACGTCAAACATAACCCTAAACCGTGTTCACTTCCCGGACTCCGCCGAAAAGAGACCATCACGGCTACACACGCGGTTGATGCATTTTAATTAAATCAAGTGTCAAGTTCTCTACAACCGGACATTAAAAAATTCCCATCTGCCACATAACCGTGGGCACGACTCTCGAATGTTTATACTCTGCAGGGGTGTCCCAACTTAGCCCATCATAATGCCCCAAAAGGCATCCCCTCTTTCTTCAACAAGTATCGGTATGTTTTCGAATTCGTTTCGTTCATGCATTATGTGCAAGTCTTGGAGCGTCTTTTGCATTTAGTTTTCATTTTTATTTTATGCACCATGTTGGTATGAGATAGTCCTTGGTTGATTTATAGAATGCTCATTGCACTTCACTTAAATCTTTTGAGTATGGCTTTATAGAATGCTTCATGTGCTTCACTTATATCATTTGAAGTCTGGATTGCCTGTTTCTCTTCACATAGAAAACCGCCATTTGCAGAATACTCTCTTGCTTCACTTATATCAATTTAGAGAGATGACATGAATTGGTCATTCACATGGTTAGTCATAAAATCCTACATAAACTTGTAGATCAGTGAATATGATATGTTTGATTCCTTGCAATAGTTTTGCGATATAAAGGTGGTGATATTAGAGTCATGCTAGTGGGTGGTTGTGGATTGTAGAGACACTTGTGTTGAGGTTTGTGATTCCCGTAGCATGCATGTATGATGAACCGCTTTGTGATGAAGTTGGAGCATAATTTTATTTATTGATTGTCTTCCTTATGAGTGGCGGTCGGGGACGAGCGATGGTGTTTTCCTACCAATCTATCCCCTAGGAGCATGTGCATAGTACTTTGTTTTCAATGGCTTGTAGATTTTTGCAATAAGTATATGAGTTCTTTATGACTAATGTTGAGTCCATGGATTATACGCACTCTTACCCTTCCATCATTGCTAGCCTCTTCGGTACCGTGCATTGCCCTTTCTCACCTTGAGAGTTGGTGCAAACTTCGCCGGTGCATCCAAACCCCGTGATACGATACGCTCTATCACACATAAGCCTCATTATATCTTCCTCAAAACAGCCACCATACCTACCTATCATGGCATTTCCATAGCCATTCCGAGATATATTGCCATGCAACTTCCATCATCATCATATACATGACTTGAGCATTCATTGTCATATTGCTTTGCATGATCGTAAGATAGCTAGCATGATGTTTTCATGGCTTGTCCGTTTTTTGATGTCATTGCTATGCTAGATCATTGCACATCCCGGTACACCACCGAAAGTATTCATATAGAGTCATATCTTTGTTCTAGATATTGAGTTGTAAGTAAATAAAAGTGTGATGATCATCATTATTAGAGCATTGCCCCAGTGAGGAAAGGATGATGGAGACTATGATTCCTCCACATCGGGATGAGACTCCGGACTTTATGAAAAATAAAAGAGGCCAAAGAAGCCCAAATAAAAAAAGAGACCAAAGAAGCCCACCAAAAAGAAAAAATAATAAAGAAAATAAGAGGGAAGGGGCAATGTTACTATCCTTTTACCACACTTGTGCTTCAGAGTAGCACCATGTTCTTCATATAGAGAGTCTCTTGAGTTATCACTTTCATATACTAGTGGGAATTTTCATTATAGAACTTGGCTTGTATATTCCGATGATGGACTTCCTCAAATGCCCGAGGTCTTCATGAGCAAGCAAGTTGGATGCACACCCACTTAGTTTTCAGTTTGAGCTTTCATACACTTATAGCTCTAGTGCATCTGTTGCATGGCAATCCCAACTCACTCACATTGATATCTATTGATGGGCATATCCATATCCCGTTGATACGCCTAGTCGATGTGAGACTTTCTCCCTTTTTGTCTTCTCCACATAACCCCCACCATCATATTCTATTCCACCTATAGTGTTATGTCCATGGCTCACGCTCATGTATTGCGTGAAAGTTGAAAAAGTTTGAGATTATTAAAGTATGAAACAATTGCTTGGCTTGTCATTGGGGTTGTGCATGATTAAATACTTTGTGTGATGAAGATAGAGCAACATCCAGACTATATGATTTTGTAGGGATAACTTTCTTTGGCCATGTTGTTTTGAAAAGACATGATTGCTTTATTGGTATGCTCAAAGTATTATTGTTTTTATGTCAAATGATAGACTATTGCTTTGAATCACTCGTGTCTTAATATTCATGCCATGATTAGACATATGATCAAGATTATGCTAGGTAGCATTCCACATCAAAAATTATCTTTTTTTATCATTTACCTACTCGTGGACGAGCAGGAATTAAGCTTGGGGATGCTGATACGTCTCCGTCGTATCTATAATTTTTGATTGTTCCATGCCAATATTCTTCAACTTTCATATACTTTTGGCAACTTTTTATACTATTTTTGGGACTAACATATTGATCCAGTGCCCAGTGCCAGTTCTTGTCTGTTGCATGTTTTATGTTTCGCAGAAAACCAATATCAAACGGAATCCAAACGGGATAAAAATGGATGGAGAATTATTTTGGAATATTTGGGATTTTCCGGAGGAAGAATCAATGTGAAATAGTGTACGAGGTGTCCATGAGATAGGGGGGCGTGCCCCCTACCCCTGGGCGCGCCCTGGGCTCTCGTGGGCCACCCGTAAGGCGGTTGATTCCCTTCTTTTGCCGAAAGAAAGCTAATTTTACAAGAAAAATCTGGGCGAAAGATTCACCCCAATCGGAGTTACGGATCTCCAGATGAAAGACCAAGGATGTCGCCTAGAGGGGGGGGGGGTGAATAGGCGCTTTAAAATAATTACGGTTTAGGCTTGAACAAATGCGGAATAAAGCTAGCAGTTAATTTGTCAAGCACAAAACCTACAACAACTAGGCTCACCTATGTGCACCAACAACTTATGCTAAGCAAGATAAGCAACTATGTGATAGCAAGATATATGACAAAGAACAATATGGCTATCACAAAGTAAAGTGCATAAGTAAAGGGGCTTGGGTAAGATATAACCGAGGCCTGCAGAGACGACGATGTATCCCGAAGTTCACACCCTTGCGGATGCTAATCTCCGTCTGGAGCGGTGTGGAGGCACAATGCTCCCCAAGAAGCCACTAGGGCCACCGTAATCTCCTGACACCCTCACACAATGCAAGATGCCGTGATTCCACTAAGGGACCCTTGAGGGCGGTCACTGAACCCATACAAATGGCGACCCTTAGGGGCGGTCACCGAACCCGTACACTTTGGCAACTCTTGGGGGCGGTCACCGGTACCCGTCAAATTGCTCGGGGCGATCTCCACAACCTAATTGGAGACCCCGACGCTTGCCTAGAGCTTTACACCACAATGACTGAGCTCCGAACACCACCAACCGTCTAGGGTGCCAAGGCACCCAAGAGGAACAAGCTCTAGGGTGCCCAAACACCCAAGAGTAATAAGCTTCTCAAACTTCACTTCCACGTATCACCGAGG
Organism: Triticum aestivum; assembly: GCF_018294505.1. Lineage (NCBI taxonomy): Eukaryota > Viridiplantae > Streptophyta > Magnoliopsida > Poales > Poaceae > Triticum > Triticum aestivum. The sequence continues at coordinate 73,947,084 of NC_057813.1, read as the reverse complement.
AGAACTCAAACCGATGCACCAAATGCAATGGCAAGGGCACACGGAGTGCCCAAGTCCTTCTCTCCCAAATCCCACCAAAGCAACTAATGCTAGGGAAGAAAATGAGAGGAAGAACGAAAGAAGAACACGAAGAATTCCAAGATCTAGATCCAAGGGGTTCCCCTCACTTAGAGGAGAAAGTGATTGGTGGAAACGTGGATCTAGATCTCCTCTCTCTTTTCCCCCCAAAACTATAAAGAATCCATGGATGGACTGAGAGATAGCAAGCTCGGGAAGTTCAACAATTGGGGAAGAACACGAGCTCAAAGGATTAGGTTCAATGGGGAAGAAGACCCCCTTTTATAGGTGGAGAAAAATCCAACCATTATGCTCACAGCCCGCACAGAGCGGTACTACCGCTCCAAGGAGCGGTACTACCACTAGGGAGGTAGTACCCCTTCGAAACACTACAGCGAGGAGGCAAAAAGGCCAGAAGAACCGTCGGAGCGGTAGTACCGCTTGACCTCACGGTACTACCGCTAGGGGTAGCGGTACTACTGCTAAGGGTAGCGGTACTACTGCTTGCGAGCGGTACTAAAAAATTACATCCGGGCCTACCACCATAGGACTTGGAACGAGTTTTTGGTCCAGAGCGGTACTACCGCTGTAGGAGCCGCGGTAGTACCGCTCTGGAGCGGTAGTAAAAAATTACATCCGCTCCAATTCGCGGTAGTACCGCTGCAGCCTTTTCAGAACACCAAAACTGCCACAACTTTTGCAAATGGACTCCAAATTCGATGAAACCAAGTTTGTTGGAAAGCTAGCGACAAGGGCTAACATAATATTGAAAGAAATATCAATAATAAGCAAATGAGAAAAATCCCATAAGAAAATGGTGAGAACCCTTCCTCGGATAAGACCGGTAAAACCTCCAACACTGAAAACATCATAGAAGACGCATGCGAACTCCGTTTTTGATGAACTCAAGCTTGTCATCAAGATGACCATAAGCTCTAAGACTCACAAAGAGAACCAAACAAGAACCAAGAAATATGATGCAAGGATGCAATGGTTTGAGCTCTCTACTAATGATACGATCAAGCTACCAACTTGAGAGCCCCCCTTGATAGTATGGCAAACGATCCTATAACCCGGTCTCCCAACTATCACCACGAGACCGGTAAAATAGAAAACCTATCAAGGGAAAACCTTTGCCTTGCACATGGTCCACTTGAGCTAGATGATGACGATCTTGACTCCCTCAAGTTGGACCACCTTTCTTGATTGCGTTGGCTCGATGAAGACTGGATGATTGCTCCTCCATAGTCCACTATGGGTGAGCCACTCTTCAGCACATCTTCACAAGTCCATTGATACCACAATGGATGGCAAGATTCAAGCGCTTGATCTCTTCGTGATGCTCCACTTGAACTTGCACATGGCAATCTTAATGACGATCACCACTTGATGTCATCCTTTCCATGGGTTGTATGATATCTTCCTCTTGACACAAGCCCATGGACATGTACCTAACCCCATATAGAACTCTCACATAGACCATGGTTTAGTACACAAAGTGCAATGGAAAATGCTTACCATACCATGGGATCACTTGATCCCTCTCGGTACATCTTCTACGCTTTGTGAGATGATCAACTTGATTCACTCTTGACTTAGTCTTGATCAACCTTGAATCTTTTCAACTCTCTTCATTTGGATGATGTCTTGAAGGTAAACATGAATGATCACACAATCTTCTTCTTCAAGACATGCTTGCAATAAGCTCAACACTCACATGACCAATCTTTGGATAATTCCTTAATAGCACCTTGGTCAACTCATAAACTCCTTGAAACCAACACATGTACTTCAAGAAAAGCCTATGGACAAAACCTTCAAATATAACTCAAGGCAACCCTTAGTCCATAGAGATTGTCATAAATTACCAAAACCAAACATGGGGGCACCACATGTTCTTTCACCAGATATAAAGGAAACGGTGAAGGGGTAGAATTAGAGAATGCAGAAACAGAGAGAAACAGAGAGATAGATTCAATCTCGGAGGGGCTCTCGCCCCTCCCACGCCATGGGAGCCAAGGACCAGAGGGAAACCCTTCTCCATCTAGGGAGGAGGTCAAGGAAGAATAAGAAGAAGGGGGGCCCTCTCCCCCTTGCTTCCGGTGGTGCCGGAACGCTGCCGGGGGCCATCATCATCACCGCGATCTTCACCAACACCGCCGCCATCTTCCCCATCATCTCCACCAACTCTTCCTCCCTCTATGCAGCGGTGTAACCTCTCTCTTACCCACTGTAATCTCTACTTAAACAAGGTGCTCAATGCTATATATTATTCCCCAATGATGTATGGCTATCTTATGATGTTTGAGTAGATCCGTTTTGTCCTATGGGTTAATTGATGATCGTGATTGGTTTGAGTTGCATGTTTTATTATTGGTGCTGTCCTATGGTGCTCTCCGTGTCTCACAAGCGTGAGGATCCCCGCTGTAGGGTTTGCAATATGTTTATGATGTGCTTATGGTGGGTGGCGTGAGTGAACAGAAGCACAGAGCCGAGTAAGTACGTTGTTTGCGTATGGGATAAAAGGGGACTTGATACTTTAATGCTATGGTTGGGTTTTACCTTAATGAATCTTTAGTAGTTGCGGATGCTTGCTAGATTTCCAATCATAAGTGCATAGAATTCCAAGTAAGAGATGATATGTTAGCCTATGCCTCTCCTCAAATAGAATTGCAACAATGATTACCGGTCTAGTTATCGATTGCCTTGGACAAATAACTTTCTCGTAACAAAAAGCTCTCTACTAATATTTACTTTATTGCATCTTTATCTAAACAGCCCCTAGTTTATATTTACATGCTCTTTATTGTCTTGCAAACCTAGCCTTTCACACCTACAAAGTATTTCTAGTTTCATACTTGTTCTAGGTAAATCGAACGTCAAGTGTGCGTAGAGTTGTATAGGTGGTCGATAGAACTTGAGGGAATATTTATTCTACCTTTAGCTCCTCGTTGGGTTCGACACTCTTACTTATCGAAAACTGTTGCGATCCCGTATACTTGCGGGTTATCATCCGTCAGGAGCCCACTGAACCCATTGTTGAGCATGAAAGGGAGGTGCAACAACAAATTTTAGAAGAAGTGCCAGAAGTTGAGGCACAAAATGTGCCAGAAACTGAGGCCCTTAGAAGGTCCAATAGAACAAGAAGATCAGCTATTTCTACTGATTATAAAGTTTATAACACATGAATGGTACATATGGAAGGTGATCCCACAACATACGAAAAATCCATTAGAAGCCCTAACTCATCAAAATGGCTAGAGGCAATGGAAGATGAAATGAAATCGATGAGTTCCAAAGATGTTTGGGACTTAGAAGAAATCCCTAAAGGAGCCAAAATAGTGGGTTGCAAATGGGTCTACAAAACTAAGTATGACCCTAATGGGAACGTACAAAAGTATAAAGCATGACTTGTGGAAAAAGGATTTACACAAACAAAAGGGATAGACTACAATGAGACTTTTTCCCCAGTCTCATGTAAATACTCCTTCAGAATCATAATGGCATTAGTTGCACATTTTGATTTAGAGTTATATCAAATGGATGTTAAGATGGCATTTCTAAATGGTTATTTAAAAGAAAAGGTCTACATGAAACAATCCAAGGGTTTTATCATGGAAGGCAAGGAAAAATATGGATGCCGCCTGAAGAAATCTATTTATGGATTAAGGCAAGCCTCTAGACAATGGTATCTAAAATTTAATCAAACGATTAAAAGTTTTGGATTTAAAGAAAATATTGAGGATAACTACATTTATGCAAGGTTCAAAAATGGGAAATATATTTTCCTAATCTTGTATGTGGATGATATCTTGCTTGCTTGCAGTGATGTTAGTCTATTGCAAGAAACAAAGAAGTTCTTATCCTCAAATTTTGACATAACAGATCTTGGTGAAGCATCATATGTTTTGGGCATAGAAATTCACCGAGATAAGAACAATGGAGTCTTAGGACTACCGCAGAAAGCATATTTAGAAAAGCTTCTTCAAAAGTACAATATGCATGCGAGTAAAGCCACACCTGCTCCTATAGTCAAGGGCGATAGTTTTGGGAAATTCCAATGTCCCAAGAATCAGTATGAGATCGCTCAAATGAAAGCAGTACCATATGCTTCAGCTGTTGGCAGCTTACAGTATGTGCAAGTGTGCACTCGCCCTGACTTAGCCTCTATCACCGGGGTACTCGGTAGATATCAAGAGAATACAGGCATAGAGCACTGAAAGATGGTAAAAAAGGCATTGCATTATGCGCAAGGCAAAAAGGACTCATGCTAACATACAAGAGATGTGATTCCCTAGAGATAAAAGGGTATTCAGACGCAGATTTTGTGGGGGGCAGAGATGATTGAAAATCCATGTCAGGATACGTATTCACTCTCGCTAGTCGAGCTATTTCGTGGGAAATCTCCAAACAGTCGATAGTTGCATCATCCACAATGTATGCATAATTTATAGCATGCTTCGAGGCCACGGGGCAGGCGATATGGCTAAAGAAATTTATACCTGACTTCAAAGTGGTAGATTGTATTCACAAACCACTAAAGATGTACTGTGACAACCAGTCCGCAGTATTCTATGCTCACAACAACAAGTCGAGTAATGCTGTCAAAACAATAGAGCTAAGGTATTATGTTGTGAAAGATAGAATCCAGGATCACACTAATAAGTCTCGAGCATATAAGGACAAAGGATATGCTTGTGGATCCGCTAATAAAAGGCTTACCACCCAATATGTTCAAGGAACACTTAGCCGGCATGGGTTTAAGAGAAAGCCTATGATTCCTGGATCATGAGAGACCCAAAAGGAACATAATTTGTTTCTAAACAAAACGTATGTTCTAGATGTATGATTCTATTTGCAATTAAGCTGTGATGATGAAACTTACTCTATATACCAATATGTGATGAAACAAATAAACTAGAAAGTATAAGGTTAAAAGCAAAGTTGAGATAAGGGGGAGAATGTTAGGATGATCTCCTCCGTGTGGGCCCAACGGGCCCTTAGATCCGTACCCTGATCGGGAACGCCTAGCCCACTATGGCTGGCGGGCCCCTGTCACACTACGCCATATAAAGAGGTGGGGCCCGGTGGCTCGCAACACGAGGTTCGTCGCCAGCCGCACACCCCACCGACAATCCCTTCCGATCTAGGGTTTTCGCAGTAGTGACGGGAAGCACCGCCACCACCTCGCCACTCTCCGCCATCATCGTGCGCCATCACACCACCATGGCCTCCGGCCCGAGATCGTCAGGCCAGGCAAAAGGTAGGATTACCCGAATCACCGGAAAGTCCTATTCTGAGCTCGAGCTCAGATGGACTCCATATCTTAGCCGTCAACTATTGCTGAGATTCGCATCGCCCCATGTATTTTTAGTCCGTATTTGAACATGTATGAGCCGCTTTTTCCCAGGCCGTGGCCCACCCAGCTACCGCTTTTAATGCAACGGCCGTCTGCTTCGGAGATGGGGCGCCGCGTTTGGGCTACGACAGACGTTACCCATGAAACGGACGGCAACACCCACCACCATTTAATTTATTGCCACCCACCCTGTGTGTCCTTCCATCACAAGATTCTTCAAGCTGTCCCTCTTGTCTTATCTTCTTCATTGTCGCTGGAAAGAATCTGCTTGGAGAAGATGGCAAAGCTCCTCTTCTTCCTCCCAGGCGGGCCAGGTGCTCCTGCTGATCCCTTGCCCAACCTGTGGCAACAAGGTGGTGACCTTCATTTCAAGAGCAGGAAAACGGTTCTACAAGTGCGTCAGAAAAGATGTAAGCCCTTCTTGTCTACAAAATAAAATTAAAATCCCATATCTAGCACATGCAAAAATAAAAAAAACATATCAATTGTTGGATCAAAACAACCAATTGTAAACGAGTTTTCAGTCTAAACCACACCAGCAATGATTGACCACAAACCTTCAACACATGGCTGCAAATTGCCCACATTCGCAGTCGAATTCATTGCCACCATCTAGCATAGTAACCTTGTATTATACTCCGTATCATTTTTCTCTTTTTTCTGCTTCACTATGGATTGCAACATAAGTCTGGTGCTTCTCAATCTCCTCAACCTGATAAGCTCGAGACTCATACAATATATGCCCAAATTGCTCAAACATGGCCCGTGTTTATATCTTGCTGGCATGCCTCTTCACTGCCAGGTTTGCTCTCATCAGTGGGCTCCCCTCCTGATTTGTAAACAAGCACAGTTAGATCAAATAAATTTTTGTGTGACCCAACTCTCAGATTGTCACAACTACATAGTACACACATAATAAAATGCTTACAATTCGAGTTCGTTTTTCCTTGTAGTTCTCCTCCGATTCCTGGATGAACTGCAGCCTCATGTATTTCTGCACAAACATGTGCATTGTGCAGCACGTAGTTCTTCAACATATAGTTTGCACTCTCACTCCTCTGTGTGCTAGCCATTTTTGCACAAAAAACTCCCTTAAAACAAGGCTTAGCCATTTTTTCCTAATCTCAAATAGCTGTGTCATGTATGGATGATTCTTTTGCTTGTATTTGTCTAGCAGCATCTCCCAACCTTTCTCAAATTCGTCCTCCGTCAACATATGGTTTATAACCTTATAAAATTCAGCCCTGAAATCACTTTTCTTGGTGTACAGAGCCCCCCAACGACTCCTTTGCTTTCTTCAGCACGTGCCATTTGCACCAACGGCGTGTCGTGTTCGGCATAATGTTCTTGATAGCAAGCTCCATGACTCGATTTTGATCTACAAAAACATGCAAAAACATAGAAGTCAGTACGATCATGGGTGGAGCGCACAATGCTCGCAACCCTTGAACAGAAATACTCCAGAAAAGTTCCATGTGATTAAGTACCATCCTCAGAAAATAATAAAACATACCTGTCAATATTGTGACCGGTGGAGAACCACCCATCATCCTCAGGAATTCTGAAAAAACCCACTCAAAACTCTCTTGCGTCTCGTCATGAACCAGCACTAAAGCCAATATCACACTCTGAAAGTGGTTGTTCACCCCAACAAATAGGCCAAGCTCCAATCTCTGCAAACACATCCACTGTCTTCTTAACATCGTCATCGGTGTGATCCCTATTTATCTTCCCACAAAGATTTCGCAAAGACCTTTCCGTGACTGGCACATTTTCCATCGACCCAAAGAAACCTCCAATGATACTGTACCCCTTTGCGAAGTTCACATTGTTCTGCCTAAGCCGTTTCACAAGATCCTTGGTGTAAACATCTATTTTTTTGTGCGATGGCCAATGGATTGTCTCACCAAAATTAGGTGAAAGCGGGTGGTTATGAGTCTCTCTATGCTCTGCAATATACCAACTGTTGTCCTCTGCATTTAGAAGCCTTATCAGTGCAGGACATCAGCGGCAAGACCTTGTGTTCTTGACACTGGCTTTGCCCTATAGACATGTTTACACTTTCAATCAACTTCTGTCTCCTAACCATTCTGGAAATTTTAATGTAATCACTACATTCAATCAGTACCACTAAATGCATACTCACCGAGCAACCGCAGATGATTTCCTTCATGCATTTTATCCTCTCCACATTTAGCCTGCTCTTCTCATATCAAATGCCAAAGCCCTTCTCCCATGAATACAGATTGTAGAAGTCGTACGCCTCTCCTACCGAATCAAAAGTAGTACCAATTACAGATGTAACCACACACATTCTCAGCCAGGTTCTTCAAATAATTCCTGACAGCCTTCTCAAATGCACTGACTTGGTTTTGGCAAGGTGTTCTACTCGGTGCAGTAGCCTCCAACCTAAGCCTGAAAAATGCAGTAAACTCTGAACTTAGGTGCCCAGGGCTATCCTCGATTAAGCTACACTGAGTACATGCAATTCTCTACTTGTTCTGACCCACTCATCACAAAATTCATGTATATCTAATGGAATGCTGACTACATTGTTACATACCACACCAAATAAGAAAAATAATTCTCAAGGATTTATATGTTGACCATGCAATACTAAGGCATGAACTGTGCTACACCTGATTACTGAAAAAACCAGACGCTCACCTTTTGTTCCATTCAGGTTCCCGAGGATTCATCTTCCGAGTAGACAGTTCCGATGTTGGCCGAGAGCTCTCTCCCCTCGGCGCCACCGCCTCTTTGGGCGACAAGATCCGCGCTGCCCACCGCATGTTCTGGCTCCACCGCTGTCTGCTCCAGCATCAGGTGCTCCACGACCATGTCAGCTCCCTCCGGCGCTGAAAGCACAGCTGGGGGCACCATGCTTTCTCCTACCTCATCGAGGAAAGTGGATCTGATCCAGGCCAAACCAAATCCCCATTTGCTCACTCAAACCAGTAGTCTATGAACTCGCAACAACACCAGGAATCAATAAAGGATCTACATACCCGCGTATCGGCTGCATGAGGAACTCCATGTCGCGTCGCCGCCGCCGCTCACTGTCCCCGCCTCCAAGTCCTCGAATCCCAAACGGAGCCCGGTCGTATGCACGGGAAGTCACTAGAGCAGGCATTTTCTTTTTTCTTTTTGTGAGTAATTCAATTGCCGACGAACCCACCTCGTCCCAAATGGAAAAGCCAAGTTCCCGGGCCACGGATCAGATGGGATCGCAAATTCTGATCCACGGCCCGCCTCGTCAGCGGGGGACGGACGACAACCTGCCTGTTAACTTAAGGCCCACCACGATATATTTCACTATAGTCCCGATTTTCTATCATTCCTTCAGCGCCTCAATAAACAAATGGCACAATCTGTATGCACCATTCAACGCCCAGGATTCCGAGCTCATATGATGGTCTAGACAATAGGCTAGCTCTGGTGCAGTGCAGTGGATGCAGAGCAGGCGGCCGGCAAGGCATGTGCGGGAGCCAGGCGGGCTCGTCTGCTCGCCAGTAATGAACACCATGTGTCGACCGCGTGCCCGTACGTGTATTACATGTACGCCGAGTAGCAAGAGGCGCCGTTGCGTTGCATGATTAGTCTACTCGTACGTATTCAGCCAGGATCGGTCCAGCTGTGAGGCACGACATGTACAAGGTGCTGGAATTTTTGCCTATTTGGGCCTAGCCCAATAGTAGTTTCAGAAATTCCTAATAAATCCTAGAGGCCCACGCAGCCCATTTGTGCAAGGCAAGAGGTGGAACTAAAGTTTAGTCCCAACCTTGCTAGTTTAGAGGGAGTTCGACCTCTTTATAAGGGAGGCTCCTTCCCCACTTGTATGAGCATGAGAACAAAAGGGACATCCACGTGCGCTCCTCCTCCGCCGCCCGCCGCGTCCTGTACGGGAGAAGGGTGATAAGGTTTTTGGGGAGCGCTCAGCGCGACTACTGGCTGCTTCATCACGGACGATCCGGTCGCCGACGACTTCTTCCCCGACCTCCTCGACGACATGGCAGGCGAGGACATCGACCCCAAGTCCAGCGATTCTGCTGCTGCTGTGCCATACGTGTTCTTTTCCTTTCTGTTAGAAGTCGTGCTACAGTTCTTGGCTCTACTCTCTGCCCTACATATGTTAGGTTCTATGTGGTATAAGCATCTTCATCTACTGTCTGTTCTAGATATGTTTACCTCAAGTTCATATATGCAGACGATGTTTACCTTTCCTTTGTTAGATTGCATGACTTGCTTTATATTTGTTATATTAGTCATGCTTTATCTAGTATTTCTGGTAATAAAATCATTCGGAAAATTGCTCATATTTCCAACAATCCAAAAACCTTATGATAGGCAATTTACCCCGAGTGGTTTTGCTGCTTTCATGAGACCTCCTATGTTTGAGGGTATCCACTATAGGAGGTGGCACGTGAGAGTAGTCTTATGGTTTCAGACCATGAGCTGCTATGATGCCACTCTTGGCAAACCTGAAGGAGAGCAAGATGCCCAATAGGCACAAGCTTTTCAGAAAATGGATACCTTGTTTAAGGCTGCGCTCTTGAGTGTTCTTGGAGAGAACATAGTTGATGCTTATGCGTCAATTGATAATGGAAAAGATATGTGGGATGCACTCGAGGCCAAGTTTGGGGTCTCGGATGCCGGCACTGAGCTGTACATCATGGAGCAATTCTATGATTATAGGATGACTGAAGAGCGCTCCATAGTTGAGCAGGCTCATGAGATAAAGTCATTTGCTAGAGAACTTGAGCACTTCAATTGCATGCTACCGGACAAGTTTGTTGCCGGGGGTATCATCACTAAGCTTCCTCCTTCATGGAGGAACTTTGCTACCTTACTGAAACATAAGAGACAGGAGTTTTCCGTTCCGGATCTCATTGGTACTCTTGATGTGGAAGAAAAGGCGAGAGCAAAGGACACACGTGCTCGAGGTATTGAGGGAGGATCTAGTGCCAATGTGGTACAGAAGCAGAACTTCCAGCCCCACAAGTTCAAGAACAAGGGCAAGTTTGATGGTAAAGCAAAGTTTGATGGGAAGAACAAGGCTGTGCAACACACGAACTTCAAGAAGAAGAATGGCAAGAAGAAAGGTGCTTGTCATGTGTGTGGAGATCCTGATCATTGGGCTCCTAGTTGCCCTAATCGCTATGACAAGCGTCATCCTGGGAAAGGCGGCAAGACCGCTAATGTTGTCATTGGAGACACTGACATGAAGGATGCTGGGTATGGTATATTTCCCACCATTCTTTCAGTATGTCATTCTCCTGACTGGTTGATTGACACGGGTGCTAATGTGCATGTATGCGGTGATATTTCCATGTTTTCGTCTTATCAGACCGCAGGGACTTCAACCGTGCTGATGGGCAATGGTTCAAGTGCTTCTGTTCGTGGTGTTGGCACGGTCGATCTGAAGTTTACTTCGGGGAAGATCGTGCGGCTGAAGAACGTGCATTATGTCCCCTCCGTCAATAAAAATCTTGCTAGCGGATCTCTTCTATGTAGAGATGGCTATAAGCTTGTCTTTGAGTCGAATAAATTTGTAATATCCAAGTATGGAACCTTTGTTGGTAAAGGCTATGAGTCAGGAGGCCTATTTCATTTATCCTTATCAGACATTTGCAATAAAGTTTTTAATCATATTTGGAACAATAGTGAATCAAATGTGTGGCATTCACGTCTTTGTCATGTTAACTTTGGTTGCATGTCACGACTAGCGAAGTTGAACTTAATCCCTAGTTTCACCACTGTCAAGGGATCTAAGTGTCAAGTGTGTGTGCAAGCTAAGCAACCTCGTAAGTCTCACGTGACTGCGGAGACGAGAAATCTTGCACCACTAGAACTTATACATTCAGATCTATGTGAAATGAATGGTGTTTTGACAAAAGGTGGAAAGAAATATTTCATGTCGTTAATTGACGACTCCACTAGATACTGCCGTGTGTATCTTCTGAAATCTAAGGATGAGGCTTTGAAATTTTTCAAGATCTATAAAGCTGAAGTGGAAAACCAACTTGATCAAAAAATCAAGAGGCTTAGGTCCGACCGTGGTGGAGAGTATTTTTCCAATGAATTTGATGCTTTTTGTGCGGAACATGGTATAATCCATGAGAGGACGCCTCCCTACTCACCTCAGTCAAATGGGGTGGCCGAAAGAAAGAACCGTACTCTAACTGATTTGGTTAACGCCATGTTAGACACATCGGGTCTCTCCAAGGCATGGTGGAGGGAGGCGATATTGACAGCGTGTCATGTCCTAAATCGAGTCCCCACAAAGAACAAAGAGATAACTCCATTCGAGGAATGGGAGAAGAAAAGGTTAAAACTCTCTTATCTGCGAACATGGGGTTCTTTGGCAAAAGTCAATGTTCCAATTCCAAAGAAGCGAAAACTTGGACCAAAGACTGTGGACTGTGTTTTCCTGGGATATGCTTTTCATAGCATTGGCTATAGATTCTTGGTTGTAAAATCTGAGGTACCTGACATGCATGTCGGTACGATCATGGAGTCGAATGATGCGACTTTCTTTGAAGATATCTTTCCCATGAAGGATATGGCTACCTCAACTAATCAGGAGATGCCTAGTTCATCGAATCAGGAACCAGTTACAATTACCGAACCTGCCATTTCGATGGAACACTTTGAAAGTCCTGTGGAGGAGAACAATGAAGTTCCTATTAGGAGCAAGAGACAGAGGACTGCAAAGTCCTTTGGTGATGATTTTCTTGTGTATCTCATAGATGACACTCCCAGTTCTATTTCGGAGGCCTATGCATCAGAAGATGCAGACTACTGGAAGGAAGCGGTTCGTAGCGAGATGGATTCCATCTTGGCGAATCAAACTTGGGAGATAACTGATCGTCCTTATGGGTGCAAACCTATAGGATGCAAATGAGTATTCAAGAAGAAGCTTAGGCCTGATGGTACTATTGAAAAGTACAAGGCTCGGCTCGTGGCAAAGGGTTATACCCGAAAGGAAGGAGAAGACTTCTTTGATACTTACTCACCTGTGGCTCGACTGACCACTATTCGAGTTCTACTTTCACTAGCTGCCTCACATGGTCTTCTCGTTCATCAAATGGATGTTAAGACTGCTTTTCTAAATGGAGAGTTGGATGAGGAAATTTATATGGAACAACCAGATGGGTTTGTAGTAGATGGTCAGGAAGGGAAATTGTGCAAGTTGCTGAAGTCTTTGTATGGACTCAAGCAAGCACCCAAAAAGTGGCATGAGAAATTCGAAAGAACTTTAACTGCTGCAGGTTTTGTTGTGAACGAAGCTGACAAATGTGTGTACTATCGCCATGGTGGGGGCGAGGGAGTTATGCTTTGCTTGTATGTTGATGACATACTGATTTTCGGAACAAATCTGAATGTTATTAAGGAGGTCAAGGATTTCCTATCTCGTTGTTTTGAGATGAAGGATTTAGGAGTGGTTGATGTCATTCTGAACATCAAGTTGTTGAGAGATGATGATGGTGGGATTACATTGCTTCAATCTCACTATGTGAAAAAGATCTTGAGTCGCTTTGGCTATAGTGACTGCAAGCCCTCTCCAACACCATATGATGCTAGCGTGCTACTTCGAAAGAATCGAAGAATTGCTAGAGATCAATTGAAGTATTCTCAGATTATTGGCTCGCTTATGTACTTAGCAAGTGCTACAAGACCTGACATCTCTTTTGCTATTAGCGAACTGATTCGGTTTGTTTCAAAACCAGGAGATGTGCATTGGAAAGCTCTAGAGAGAGTTTTGCGTTATTTGAAAGGCACTGCGAATTATGGAATTCACTACACTGGGCATCCAAAGGTGCTTGAAGGGTATAGTGACTCAAACTGGATCTCAGATGCTGATGAGATAAAGGCCACGAGCAGTTATGTATTCACTCATTGAGGTGGCGCTGTTTCTTGGAAGTCTTGCAAGCAGACCATCTTAACGAGGTCAACAATGGAAGCAGAACTCACAGCACTAGATATAGCTACGGTCGAAGCAGATTGGCTTCGCCGGCTCTTGAATGACTTGCCGGTAGTTGAGAAACCTGTACCGGGTATCCTTATGAATTGTGACAATCAAACTATGATCACTAAAGTGAGCAGCTCAAAGGATAACATGAAGTCATCAAGACACGTTCAGAGAAGGTTAAAGTCTGTCAGAAAAATGAAAAACTCCGGAGTTATTGCATTGGATTATGTCCAAACGTCTAAAAATCTGGCAGATCCTTTTACTAAGGGTCTATCACGTAATGTGATAGATAATGCATCGAGGGAGATGGGTATGAGACCCACAATATGAGTTGTTCACAGTGGTAACCTATTCTTTGTGATCGGAGATCCCGTGAATTAGATGTGGAAGACAAGCTATTGGTCAACTGGGAGGAGAGTATTCCTACTGATAAAATACCACTCCATGAAGATGCAATACTCTCCTAATCTGCATAGCAGGTTGATGTATATCTTATTGTGTTCTAAGTGGCTCTTTGAAGCAGAGATGTTGTCCTGCAGAACATCTTTTTAAGAACGCACCTATACGAGTCTGATTGTTAAACGTCGCAATCTATGAGAGTAGGGTTCTCTCTAGTAAACTCATGAAAGGTCACGGAGTATGACGCATAAGCTCCACCCGCAGGGAAGACCCACGGTAGACACGTATCGGTCAAGGCTTTATGTGAAGCTAGATTCGCAGAAAACTTGCAGTTCAAGGCCCAGTCCACTGTTCAAGTTGCTTACTAGTGTAGCATAGAGTTCTAGGTGGAAGTTCAACTTAACAGTCTCCACTGCAGCACCGGTATATAAAATAGTGTTTTGGAACCAAAGGCAAATTTTGTGTGCCTCTGGGATCTGGTGGGGGATTGCTGGAATTTTTGCCTATTTGGGCCTAGCCCAATAGTAGTTTCAGAAATTCCTAATAAATCCTAGAGGCCCACGCAGCCCATTTGTGCAAGGCAAGAGGTGGAACTAAAGTTTAGTCCCACCTTGCTAGTTTAGAGGGAGTTGGACCTTTTTATAAGGGAGGCTCCTTCCCCACTTGTATGAGCATGAGAACAAGAGGGACATCCACGCGTGCTCCTCCTCCGCCGCCCGCCTTGCCACGCCTCGCCTCGTCACGACGCGCCGCGGGTTGCGGGAACAAGCCGATGTCTAATTTTTGCCACGCACTACGGGTATACGAAAGGTCACCTGGGAGCTGAAAAGTTTTGCGGTAGTGGATAATGAATACGAACGGTGCACCTCTTCGCGTGCTGCCTGTTCACTTCGTCTCCCTCCGTTGCTTCACCTCCTGGCGCAGCCTGTTCGCGTCCCTCTGCTGTGCCTATATAAGAGAGGTCGCTCCTCTCCCGAGAGACACATCAGAAGGTTCTCTTCCTCTCGGCACACAGTTGCAAACTCTGCGCTACTGCTGTCCTCCTCATCCCGGCTTGCGGCGTGCACCGCGCGTCGGGACAGTAGGCCTCCGAGACCGCACCTTTTGAGTCCTGTACGGGAGAAGGGTGATAAGGTTTTTGGGGAGCGCTCAGCGCGACTACTGGCTGCTTCATCACGGACGATCCGGTCGCCGACGACTACTTCCCCGACGACGACTTCTTCCCCGACGTCCACGACCTCCTCGACGACATGGGAGGCGAGGACATCGACCCCAAGTCCAGCGCTTCTGCTGCTGCTGTGTCATACTTGTTCTTATCCTTTCTGTTAGAAGTCGTGCTACAGTTCTTGGCTCTAGTCTCTGCCCTACATATGTTAGGTTCTATGTGGTATAAGCATCTTCATCTACTGTCTGTTCTAGATATGTTTACCTCAAGTTCATATATGCAGACGATGTTTACCTTCCCTTTGTCAGATTGCATGACTTGCTTTATATTTGCTATATTAGTCATGCTTTATCTAGTATTTCTGGTAATAAAATCATTCAAAAAATTGCTTATATTTCCAACACAAGGTACACCACTGGTGGCCACCTAGCTACGTACCTTGCCATGGTGTGTTGCCGGCCGTTGATGTAGGAGGTGACCTACGCCCCCTATGGTGTACGACCGTATGTACTGCCCTTCATGTACGTATATATACTACCTCTCTCCTTTTTATCTGTACGTACATGCCGACGAGGCTTCACGTGCAGGTCACCAGCGCAGCAGCGCTACAAACTAGCCACGGGACCACCCACAGCCGCGAGACTGATAAAGTACTCACTTGCCCAATTTGGATGCACCAAGTGGCAAGTAGTAGCGTGAACTAGTAGCGTGTTACTGTCGTACGCGATACACATACACTCACGCTGTCACGCACGCCGCACGCAAAGGGGGTCGGCTAAGCCCGCCAGCTCGTCGATCTAACTACATGCTGCGGGATGAAGAAACCAGACCCGAGCTATGCTTAGATTTTTTGTGTGATGTGAAGCGCGTGGGTCCCGTTGGTAGGACGGATAACCGAACTTGTTGACAGACAGACAAGTGTGTATTGAGCCGCAACGAATTCGTGCCTGCCGGCTTGCCGTCCGCGGTGGTCGGTGAGAACCCGTTCCGCCAACACCGTTGTTGACCAGGCGGGGCTGGGATGTGGTGCGTGCGTACGCGCAGACGGTGGGGCTCCTGTGTCTCCAACCACCGCCATGCTACCTCCAGCCGCTGCGGTTGGGCCCCCGACAAGTCTGTAGATAAGCTAGCGCTCTCTCGAACGTACGCAGAGTGGGTGGGCAGGGCCACACGAGGGAGGATTCCATCAACTGGCCCTGGATGGACCCTGAACGAGCTTAGCTCGCAAGGTCCCCATTGGCATTTCGTTTAGAGCCACGGGTAGGGTCTCTAGCAACGTAGCGAGGTCCAGTAGGTTCATGCATGCCAGCACGCTGAGCCGTGGAGTACGTACCAGCTGCGACGCAGATGTACACAAGCGTCGTGGAGGTACAATACACCCGTCAATGCGAGTGACATATCTTCTTTTTTCTTTTCTTTTTTGCAGGGAAATAGGGTGTTTTGTTACTCTCTTTTTTGAGTTTATTAAACAGGCTTGCTTTATTGATTAATAATGCTCATAGGAATACAATCTAAGCCTAGGGGTTTAAGAACCATACATGGCGCCTCGGTTTCAGACCAAAAGCATGCTTAGCGAGACTATGTGCCTCGACATTAGAATCTCTTCCTTCAAAGATGAAGGAGCATTGCTGAAAGTTTGCCGCTCTTGCATTAACCTCCTTGATGACACTCGCATATGTGCCTCCCGTCCGACTCTGGATGTCTCGTACAACTTGACAATCAGAAGCGATCAACACTCTGACCAGGTGGAGATCAGTTGCCAGCGCTAGGGCCTCGCGGCAGGCAAGAGCTTCCAAAGTAGCTGGCTCCGAGATGCCTACACATTTCATGCATGAGGCACCCAGGAAAACACCTTCTGAATTCCTGCATACAGCGCTGATAGATCCCTTGTTTTGGTTTCTCGCTACCGCACCATCTACCCGGATCTTAGCAACTCCAGGCTCGGGGGGGGGGGGGGGGGGGTCCACCCCGTGCGATTACCAGGAGAACTGGTCGCTGCCACACGAGGCTGCTACTTCGGTCTACACTCCTGTAGCTCCTGGATATACCGCATGATGAAGATGTGAGTAGACATAGGGCTCTGGAAAATGCTTTCATGAATGGCCTGCCTTCTCGAATACCAAATAGCCCATAGTGTCACCAGTACTTACGTGAATTCAGCACGGGACAACATCTTCATGATAGCGAAAATCCATCTCTTTGCATCCGGCTCATTGGCAGTGTTCAAAACTTCATAAATATCGGGGTCCTGCAAGGCCCAGACACATCTCGTGACGCTACATTGTAGGAGGGAATGTTACCAAGAATCTTCTGCTCCACATAGCCTACAAGTTGTGGTCGTCGACATGTTTCTGCTGTGTAAAAGGTCTGTCGTTGGCATGGAATTCTGTGTAAGGCGCCACAAGAAGATTTTTACCTTCGATGGGACCTCCACCTTCCAAAGCTTGGACCATGCTCGCTGCTCGCCCTTAGTGTTAGAGGAATCAGACCGGCCCTCAAGCCATGCTTCCCTCCTCATTTTTGTATCTATGAGCATGCGATAAGCCGACCTCACCGAGAAAACTCCATTCTTCTCGTGTACCAAGCTCCAGAAATCCATCTGTACTGTGCACAACGGAATCTCCAATATAGCTCTTGCATCCGAGGGCAGAAACACCTCATCAACCAATGGTCTGTTCCACTCCGCTCCCGGCAGCATCAGCTTGGCGACTACAGATGGTTGTTGTTGTGATCTGCATACAATTGACCTCATGTTATGGGGGCGGGGGAGCCAGTTGTGCCTCCAGACATTGGTCGAAACACCATCACTAATAAGTCCTTGAACAAGAACATCACGTCCTTCCAGGATGGATCTCCAGGTCTGTGAAGGAGCCGCACCCAACTCAGCTCATAGGAAATCAGTATTGCTGAAATACTTGGCCTTTAAGACTCGGGCACTTAGGTATCCAGGTTCCATCAGCACTCGCCAAGCTTGCCTAGCAAGTAAGGCGAGGTTGAACAATTCTATGTCCCTGAATCCGAGCACTCCACAAAACTTGGGCCTTGTCATTGTGTTCCATGAAACCCAGCTTGGTTTACTTTGTCCTTCCTTGCTCCCACACCAAAATTTCCGTATCAATGTGTTGATGTGCTCACATAGTCCTTGTGGAAGCTTGAAGCATGAAATAGAATATAATGGGACGCATGTGCTACTAATTTAATGAGGACTTCCTTGCCCCCTGAAGATAGTAGTTTTTCCATCCATCCTTTTATCTTGCTCCATACTCTATCCTTTAGGAACTTGAAGGCACCATTCTTGCTGTTACGAACATTAGTGGGCATCCCAAGATATCTATCTGAGAGCAACTCATTGGCAATATTGAGAGCGTTCATCACTTCTACCCGCAAGGTATTAGGGCAGCCCTTGCTAAAGAAAACTGATGACTTGGCCAAGTTAATTCTTTGACCCAATGCTTGGCAGTAAATCTCCGTCAAGGAGGACAACTCATTTTGCTCCCATTAGAGCTGGCTTTGACAAACAACAAGCTATCATCCGCGAAGAGCAAGTGGCTTACCGGCGGAGCCGATGGAGCAACTTGTATTCCACTAAGGTGTGATGATTCATCTTGTGTTTTTAAGAGGCACGTAAGGCCCTCCGCTGCAAGAAAAAATAGGTATGGAGAAATTGGGTCCCCCTGATGGATCTCTCTCGTTGGTGTAAACTCATCCAACTTGCCACCATTAAATAGAACCGAGAACTTAATTGAGCTTACCATCCTCATTACCAAGGCCACCCAAGATAGTGCAAAATCCAACTTAATCATAATAGCCTCAAGATAACTCCATTCTACACGATCATAGGCTTTCATCATGTCCAACTTCACAACACAAAACCTATTCCTCTTTGCTTTATTTCTCTTCATAAAGTGCAGGCATTCATAGGTTGTTATGATGTTGTTGTCAGTGATCAAACGCCCCGGTACAAAGTCAGATTGCTCCTCTGAAATAATGTCTGGCAAAATCTGCTTCAATCTATTAGCTAAAATCTTTGAGGCAATTTTGTATAGCACGCTACATAAGCTGATAGGACAAAATTATGATAACTGAACCGAATCCTTGACCTTAGGGATTAGTACCAGCAAAATATTGTTAATTACCTCTGGGCTCTCCTCCCCTCTAATGATTCGAAGAACCACATTGGTTACCTCTCCCCCGCACAGCTCCTAGTGCCTTTGAAAAAAATGCGATGGATATCCGTCAGGACCGGGTGCTTTCGTTGGGTACATCTGGAAAAGGGCTGTTTTTTACTTCCTCCTGAGTAAACGGCCCCGTCAAGTTCATGTTCATCTCCGCTGTTGATACATCTCCAACGTAAGTATAATTTATGAAGCATTCATGCCATTTTATTATCTGTTTTGAATGATTACGGGCTTTATTATACACTTTTATATTACTTTTGTGACTAACCTACTAACTGGAGGCCCAGCCCATATTGCTGTTTTATAGCCTGTTTCAGTATTTCGAAGAAAAGGAATATCAAACAGAGTCCAAACGGAATGAAACCTTCGGGAGCGTGATTTTTGGAAAGGATATGATCTGGGAGACTTGGAGTTCAAGCCAGGGAAGGCTCGAGGAAGCCAAGAGATAGGAGGGCACGCCCTCCTATCGGCGCGCCCCCTGTCTCCTGGGCCCCTCGAGGCTCCCCCGGCCGACTTCTTTCTCCTATATAAGTCCATATACCCTAAAAACATCGAAGACAAAGATAGATCGGGAGTTCCGCCGCCGCAAGCCTCTGTAGCCACCAAAAACCTCTCGGGAGCCCGTTCCGGCACCCTGCCGGAGGGGGGATCCCTTACCGGTGGCCATCTTCATCATCCCGACGCTATCCATGACGAGGAGGGAGTAGTTCACCCTCGGGGCTGAGGGTATGTACCAGTAGATATGTGTTTGATCTCTCTCTCTCTCTCGTGTTCTCTCTATGGCACGATCTTGATGTATCACGAGCTTTACTATTATAGTTGGATCTTATGATGTTTCTCCCCCTCTACTCTCTTGTGATGAATTGAGTTTTCCCTTTGAAGTTATCTTATCGGATTGAGTCTTTAAGGATTTGAGAACACTTGATGTATGTCTTGCCGTGCTTATCTATGGTGACAATGGGATATTCACGTGATCCACTTGATGTATGTTTTGGTGATCAACTTGCGGGTTCCGTGACCTTGGGAATCTATGCATAGGGGTTGACACACGTTTTCGTCTTGACTCTCCGGTAGAAACTTTGGGGCACTCTTTGAAGTACTTTGTGTTGGTTGAATAGATGAATCTGAGATAGATTGTGTGATGCATATCGTATAATCATGCCCACGGATACTTGAGGTGACAATGGAGTATCTAGGTGACATTAGGGTTTTGGTTGATTTGTGTCTTAAGGTGTTATTCTAGTACGAACTCTTGAATAGATTGATCCAAAAGAATAACTTTGAGGTGGTTTCGTACCCTACCATAACCTCTTCGTTTGTTCTCCACTATTAGTGGCTTTGGAGTGACTCTTTGTTGCATGTTGAGGCATTGTTATATGATCTATCTATGTTATTATTGTTGAGAGAACTTGCACTAGTGAAAGTATGAACTCTATGCCTTGTTTCCTACCATTGCAATACCGTTTACGCTCACTTTTATCATTAGTTACCTTGCTGATTTTATAATTTCAAATTACAAATACCTTTATCTACTATCCATATTGCACTTGTATCACCATCTCTTCGGCGAACTAGTGCACCTATACAATTTACAATTGTATTGGGTGTGTTGGGGACACAAGAGACTCTTTGTTATTTGGTTGCAGGGTTGTTTGAGAGAGACCATCTTCATCCTACGCCTCCCACGGATTGATAAACCTTAGGTCATCCACTTGAGGAAAACTTGCTATTGTCCTACAAACCTGTGCACTTGCAGGCCCAACAATGTGTACAAGAAGAAGGTTGTGTAGTAGACATCAGCTATCACTTTAACCGGTGCTGCATTCAAAACATTCTCCATGCCCGAAGTACCTTCAGAGTGAAACAAATCCTTATAGAACTCATTAGTGATTGTCGCCATCTCTGTAGGATCATGGATTAGAGAGCCATCTGGTTTTTAAAGATTTTTGATAAGGCTTTCCCTTCGGCGCATGCTTGCTATTCTCTGAAAAAATTCCGTGTTCTTATCCCCATCAACCAGCCAATCCACCCTGGATCGTTGCCGTTGCAGAATCTCTTCCATGTGGTACAATTCCACAAGCTGATCAGTAATTTTCACCTCTGAATGTGAGGGAGACAATCGTTGAGGGTCATTTTGCAAAACTGCCAATTCCTTTTTCAGCTTCTTAATCCTTCTGGATACGGTTCCAATATTGGCCCCACTCCATTGTTGCAAGGACGCCGACAAGTCCTCAAGCTTCTTGCTAAGTTGTGTTGCTGACTGGTTGCCCGGACTCCCACTCCACATGGCCTCAAGCGATACACCGAACGTGTCATGGCGCTCCCAATAACACTCGTACACGAATATTTTCTGCACCCTTTGTGTAACCTGAACCGGCTCAAGTTGGAGTCTAATAGGACAGTGATCGGATGAAGCACATGTTTCATGGATGAATCTTGCATGGGGAAAGAGTGTGCTCCAATCCGAATTGGCAAGACCTCTATCAAGGCGCACTCGGCAGTAACCTCCACCGAAGGTCTTTTTCTCATAAGTCCAAGGTTTCCCATGGTACCCAATATTAGCTAGTGTGCAGACGTCCATAGCATCCCTGAAGCCCTGAATCTGTGCCCTTCGTCTTTGACCCGTCCCAATGTGCTCGTGCAGATGTAGGACTTCGTTAAAATCACATATGCATAACCATGGCAAGGAATTGACACTGACTAGAGATTTCATTGCTCAATCAAAGGCAGTCTACCTTACATAGTTTTAAAACAACACCCGGCCCGAGCGAATCCACATGATCCACACATCTATCAAAATTAGCCAAATAGTGGCTCACAATATTTTGTTCACGCTTCACATGCGTGACCTGTACCCCTCTATCTGCCTGTAGGGTTCTCAAAAATAGTATATCGACCATCATTGTGTACCGCGAATTCGCGATCACCCTGCATGCCCTTGAGAGACCAGGTTCTTTGCCTCAATGCAATCGGTCTCCAAGATGATTGGCAATCTGAAGAAGAACCGAACCACACATGGTTTCAACTTTGTTATGGATGGAGAAGCATACATTTATCTGGCCCGCTAGAACCTAGTCCTGTGATCTCACATCCCAGAATGCTAGTGTCAATTCCATGCGTGTGAAACAAGCACGATGAAACTTCTTCCCTTTTAAGGACCAAAAAGGCTGCACGCCTGGTGGGTTTCGAACTGGCGACTCCCTGCTCCTTGATAGTTACGCTAGCCAACCCACCATCCTATGCATGTGAGGGAGACAATCGTTGAGGGTCATTCTGCATAACTGCCAATTCCTTTTTCAGCTTCTTAATCCTTCTGGATACGGTTCCAATATTGGCCCCACTCCATTGTTGCAAGGACACCGACAAGTCCTCAAGATTCTTGCTGAGCTGCATTGCTGACTGGCTGACCGGACTCCCACTCCACATGGCCTCAAGCGATTCACCGAATGTGTCATGGCGCTCCCAATAACACTCGTACGTGAATATTTTCAGTACCCTTTGTGTAACTTGAACCGGCTCAAGTTGGAGTCTAATAGGACAGTGATCGGATGAAGCACCCGTTTCATGGATGAATCTTGCATGGGGAAAGAGTGTGCTCCAATCCGAATTGGCAAGAGCTCTATCAAGGCGCACTCGGCAGTAACCTCCACCGGAGGTCTTTTTCTCATAAGTCCAAGGTTTCTCATGGTACCCAATATTAGCTAGTGCGCAGACGTCCATAGCGTCCCTGAAGCCCTGAATCTGTGCCCTTCGTCTTTGACCCGTCCCAACATGCTCATGCAGATGCAGGACTTCGTTAAAATCACCGATGCATAACCATGGCAAGGAATTGACGCTGAGGAGATTTTATTACTCAATCAAAGGCAGTCTACCTTACATAGTTTTAAAACAACACCCGGCCCGAGCGAATCCACACGATCCACACATCTATCAAAATTAGCCAAATAGTGGCTCACAACATTTTGTTCACGCTTCACATGCGTGATCTTTACCCCTCTATCTGCCCGTAGGGTTCTCAAAAATAGTATATCGACCATCATTGTGTACCGCGAATTCGCGATCACCCTGCATGCCCTTGAGAGACCAGGTTCTTTGCCTCAATGCAATCGGTCTCCAAGATGATTGGCAATCTAAAGAAGAACCGAACAACACATGGTTTCAACTTTGTTATGGATGGAGAAGCATAAATTTATCTGGCCCGCTAGAACCTAGTCCAGTGATCTCACATCCCAGAATGCTAGTGCCAATTCCATGCGAGTGAAACAAGCACGATGAAACTTCTTCCCTTTTAAGGTCCAAAAAGACTACACGCCAGGTTGGTTTCGAACCGGCGACTCCCTGCTCCTTGATAGTTATGCTAGCCAACCCACCATCCTATGCATGCGAGGAAGACAATCGTTGAGGGTCATTTTGCAAAACTGCCAATTCCTTTTTCAGCTTCTTAATCCTTCTGGATACAGTTCCAATATTGGCCCCACTCCATTGTTGCAAGGACGCCGACAAGTCCTCAAGCTTCTTGCTGAGCTACGTTGTTGACTGGCTGCCCGGTCTCCCACCCCACATGGCCTCAAGCGATTCACCGAACGTGTCATGGCGCTCCCAATAACACTCGTACATGAATATTTTCTGCACCCTTTGTGTAACCTGAACCGACTCAAGTTGGAGTCTAATAGGACCGTGATCGGATGAAGCACCCGTTTCATGGATGAATCTTGCATGGGGAAAGATTGTGCTCCAATCCGAATTGGCAAGAGCTCTATCAAGGCGCACTCGGCAGTAACCTCCACCGGAGGTCTTTTTCTCATAAGTCCAAGGTTTCTCATGGTACCCAATATCAGCTAGTGCGCAGACGTCCATAGCATCCCTGAAGCCCTGAATCTGTGCCCTTCGTCTTTGACCCGTCCCAACATGCTCGTGCAGATGCAGGACTTCGTTAAAATCACCGATGCATAACCATGGCAAGGAATTGACGCTGACGAGATTTTATTACTCAATCAAAGGCAGTCTACCTTACATAGTTTTAAAACAACACCCGGCCCGAGCGAATCCACACGATCCACACATCTATCAAAATTAGCCAAATAGTGGCTCACAACATTTTGTTCACGCTTCACATGCGTGATCTTTACCCCTCTATCTGCCCGTAGGGTTCTCAAAAATAGTATATCGACCATCATTGTGTATCGCGAATTCGCGATCACCCTGCATGCCCTTGAGAGACCAGGTTCTTTGCCTCAATGCAATCAGTCTCCAGGATGATTGGCAATGTGAAGAAGAACCGAACCACACATGGTTTCAACTTTGTTATGGATGGAGAAGCATAAATTTATTTGGCCCGCTAGAACCTAGTCCTGAGATCTCACATCCCAGAATGCTAGTGTCAATTCCATGCGTGTGAAACAAGCACGATGAAACTTCTTCCCTTTTAAGGTCCAAAAAGACTGCACGCCAGGTTGGTTTTGAACCGGCGACTCCCTGCTCCTTGATAGTTACGCTAGCCAACCCACCATCCTCACTTGTTGTGCACAATTATATCGACTTCCTTCCTTTTTTTTTCTTGTTCCGTTTTTCTTTTTTATTGGAATGGTTATGTTTGTTTTTATTTCCTTTTTCCTTTTTGTTTTTCCCTTTTGCTAATTAAATTGAATTTTTTTCAAAATTCAATGGATTTTTTTAAAAATCGATGAACTTTTTTCAAAATTGAAGAAGTTTCTTTGAAATCGATGAATTTTTTTCAAATTGATAAATTTTTTAAAAATTGAAAGACCTTTATTCAAATCAATGAATATTTTTCAAACTCGATGAACTTTTTAAAAAAATCCATATTTGTTTTTTCAAATTTCATGAACTTTTATCAAATTGATGATTTTTTTCAAATTCATATACTTTTTTCAAAATCCGTAAACATGTTAAAATTCACAAGTTTTCTTTTTTGTGTTTTTATTCTATTTTTTAAAAATACGATCGGGGCGAACCAGGCTAACATTGCGAATTGAGGATCTATATGGGCCGGCCCAGCTGAAGAGCCGAACAGGCAAAATCATTGATTAAGGAGTACTCTTTTAAAAGGTCACTCCCACTTCCCAGGCTGCGAAAAGTTTTCATTTTTTTCGTAGATATGTTTATTCAAAACGTTTTATCTCTTAAACCATGCGTTCAAATCTCAAACAGTTTTCACCCTTGGATTTCTCGCTTAGAGATCTTTAAAGCTAGACCCCATGTTGATATGTTCTGATGAAATTTTTCACGAAAAATCCAGACAAAAAACTGAAACAAGTGCATGTTTTTCTCCTTTCGGATAGACGCACGACTGCGCCTCTTACGGAAGGAAAAAATGTGTTTTTTTCGTTTTCGAGAGGCATGGTTGTTCTTCTCGCGGAAACAAATCCGTGCCTCTCACGGAAGCAAAGCCGTGCCTCTCACGGAAGGGAAAAGAGAAAACGTGTTTTTTTATTTCCGAGAGCCAAGGCCGTGCCTCTCGCGGAAGCAATTCCGTGCATCTCGTGAAAGCAAAATCATGGCTCTCGTGGAAGAGAAATTAAAGAAAATATTTTTTTCGTTTCCGAGAGGCACAACCGTGCCTCTCATGGAAGAAAAAAAATAATTTTTCGCGCAATTATTTTTCATATTTTTTATCCAAAAGTTAATAAAATATGGTGGAAGACTAAAAACCCATCTAAAAATGAGAAAATCCTTATATAACACTATTTTAAATATTGTTTCCTTATTTGACACTGAAAACATTTTTTCTTCCTTATATAACATTGTGTCTAAATTTTATTCCCTTTATGGCACTTTCATCCATTTTGAGCCTTAACGGTGTCAAATGACACCTGAAAAGACCAATTTGCCCCTCATGGGTATGTGTCCAAAATTTTACGTTGTCCTTTAGCTTCAATATGTGACTTTATCTGGATGGTGTTCGACGTGATTTTGTACCAAAGAGAATTTAATTACTGGGAAAAAACGAATGCAGAATATACAGGGAAGCAAACATGCATGCGGTAGCTCATCTTTGATTAGTTTTGCACACGTGCATGCATATTAGGTTGCTCACGTACTCTTACGTGCTATTCAGGCCTGGTGCTTGTATCTGCACGCATCTAAGGGCTCGTGGCTTTTGGATGTCGGCAACCGTACAGTCTGATTAGCCTGTAGCCGGAAAGTACACGTACATATTGAAATACACGCGTGCCGGCCAGCCACGTACACATACGTTTATGCATTCCGAATACCCGTGTGTACCCAACTAAAGAAGGAGGAGCTCAGAAAGGTAATGGGAGAGCGTCACGTAATAAGGTACAGTATGTATCAGCAGCTTGCCGTAGGAGATAGACCCATCTTCACGAATGTTGCACGCACAAGCCCATCCTCACGCACGTATTGCTCGCATAAGTCCATCCTGGCGCAGCATCGACGAGTACACACGTACTGCTCAGCTGCTCATGTGCTGTACTCCATCTCATCCATAGGAGCCAGGTGGCCAGCGTCCAGTCGAAGCCGACGCACAGCCTCGTTGCCGACCGCGACGATCCGCACAAGCAGTTTGAAAGTGTTCGTTCACATGAGGGGTAAATAGGTCTTTTAATTTTATGCCCTTTATGCCCCGGGCGACTGAATACACACAAATTTAGGTCATCTATCACATGAGGGGTAAATAGGTCTTTTCAGATGTCATTTAACACCGTTATGGCTCCAAATTGATGCAAGTGTCATAAAGGGCATAAAATTTAGACACGATGTTATATAAGGATGAAAAAACTTTTCTATGTCAAATAAGACAACAAATTTTAAGACAGTGGTAAATAAGGAATTCTCTTTCTAAAAATCCAAAAACGCGTGCGAAAAAATAAAAATAAAATCCGGAGGGAGCGTCCAAAGCACGACACGCGCGCCAGCTGTGGCGGGCTCTCAGGCCACCCCAAGTTACCCTTGGGATGGCTACCAAAGGAGTGCTCCTTCATTAGTTGCTCCCCAAACAGGATTGTCTATACCTTGTTTTGACGCGAGATGGAAATCAACGCTCGCCTATTGCTCTGTAGCAAGTGGGCCACCCAAGCAAAATCATGATTTTTTTCCAATTTCTTCTGTTTTGTTTCATATTTTTCATTTTGTTTCTATTTCCTTTTCTTTTGCTTTATCTTTTAATTTTTAATTTTAACTTTCATTTTCCGAAGTGTTCATCAAACATTAAGAAAATGTCAACCATTTATTTAAAAAATGTTAAAACATGTACTAAAAATGTTTCACACATATTAAATAAGTTTAAAATGCATATTCGTAAGAATGTTCAAACACATATATTTGAAAGTTGTTAATCATGTATTTGAAACACGTTAAATAAGTACAACAGAATGTTCCAGATGTATAAAAAAATGTACAACATGTATGAAAAAAGTACAGATCAAAAACATATATATATTTTAAAAATCTTTATCATCTATATAAAAAATGTTAACACATGTATAATTAATGTTCCTGGTCTATGAAAAAGTACAAGGTCTATGGGAAAAAGTAGACATAAAAAATTTATCATGTAATATAAAAATGTTAAATTGATATAAAGAAAATGTTTTTATGTATACCAAAAATGTATAATGCGTATAAAAAATGAAATACGCATCAAAACATATATTTGTAAAATGTCACTCACATATTTAGAAAATGTTCAATGTGCACACCAAACATGTTTAGGTTGTATATGAAAAATGTTTCATCTATTTGAAAAATGCCAAATTTGTACAAAAGATGTTAAACATGCATATAAAATGTTCCAGATGTATAATTTTTTTACATTATATGTGCTTTTTAATTTATTTTTAAAAATATTAGCCATGTATTTCAAAAATAGTTACAAATATTGTAATTGGAAAAGTGTTCAACGTGTATCTACAAAATGTTTCATGTGCACAGTAAAAATGTACATTGTGTAGTAAAAAATGTACACATGTGTTGAACCAAAAAGTAATCGATGAAAACCGACAAAATAAATAAAAAAACAAAGATTTTTTTAAAAGAAAATCTTGAAAGGAACAAATAAAACCAAAGTATAATGAAGGAAAATAGAAAAACCAAATAAAACCGATGGAAGATAAATAACATCAAAGAATAGCAAAGAAAAAGAGAAAAATTGACAAAAACCTGGGAAAATACAAAGAAAATCATTGTAAAATGATGAAAACCGATGCCAAAACAGTGAAAACAGTAAGAAAAAACAAAGAAGAATACAAACCAATGAAAAACAAATAGAAACAGAAAAAAAAAGAAAGGCAGGGAAAAAAGAAAACTAAATAAAAATAAAAAGGGGAACAACAGGGGAAACCGTGCAAAAAAAAAAACGCCATGGCCGACCCAACCGATGGGTGTTGCGGGCGAGACCTACGCTATCCTTGCAGTAAGCAAGGAATAGCTCCTTTGATGTTTGAAGGGGCGTGACTATATATGTATTCCATTGGATAAGGCCGAGCATGCACTCGCTTACAACAAGCATCTAGTTGGGCTGGCCCAGTTAGCTTCTTGTAAGTTAGTAAGATTTTCTTAGTTTTCACATTCGATTTTTGCTTTGCTCATATTTCAAAAAGATATGAATACATATATTTCAAAAAAATTATTTGACTACAGGGTTTGGGCAGGCCCAGTAGCCGCAAGCGCAATAGGCGGGATGCGATACATCTCCGTACAGGCGAGACATATCCTTGACGTGTTCGAAGAATATATAAATTGGTGCATAACCAAGCCTAAGTAGTCAAAAATTGCTTCTTGGATCTGGATCCGGCCTTCTGTGCTTCCAAATGCTGGATCTAGTCTTCTATACCACCAAATAGGGCGAAGAGTAATATACCTCCTATACAACGGCTTAGGTGCCAGTTGGCTTGCTGGCGCTCAGGCGCATGGTCAGTTGGTCGGCCGATTAAGCACAACGGTTGCTCGCTCGATCACTCGCTGGCGGGCTCGCTCGCTTGATTTCTTTGATGGCTTGGTTGTGCACTACAAATTGTTATCAAAGTTAAGTGTCGAATAGGTTTCGTGGAAGAATAGTGGGGCAAATCGTAAATAAAGCCCTCTATGGACTGGCCCATTTTTTCTCTGGAAACACAAATAATTTCTCTTGCTTCAAAACTTTTTCTAAAACTATAAATATTTAGAAATAAAGAATTACATATTAAAAATGATTCATGAATTCTTTAAAAATACTCATGAATTAAAAAATGGCTAACTTCATTAAAAATATTCATAAATTTTTCAAATGTTAAATAACTTTCAAATTATTCATGTATTTAAAAATCTGAAAAATGAAAGAAAACAATTAGAAAAACAAACAAAAATAATTTGAATTACACCTAAAGAAAATATTAAAATAGAAAAGAGAAGAGAAAAACAACAAAAATCATTGAAAAACTCCGTATGTAAACAATAGAAGAAACTTGTTACATGGACCGTTGATTTGCCAACGGGACACAACCATCCAAACATGTTTCTAGAAAGTTTCTGTGTGGTGCTAGAGCTAGGCACCGTTGTGGTGACGCCGTCGACTCCCGCCGTCGCGCTAGTCGAGTCTTCTACCGTCACCCCGTGCCCTGGTTCGCTCCTCTTCTCCTCTCTTCGCCTAGTTTTCTGGTTACACATTGTTGGGGTTTGTGGATAGTGTGTGTTCGCTTGGGGGTGTGGTTGTCCAATTTGGGCCTGGATTTTTGGGAGTTTGGGGACGGTAGTTTGGTTCGATTGTGGTGTGTTCTACTTGTTCTATGCTGGATGTCCCGATTTCGGTCGGGTTAGTTGTTGGTGGTCGAATTGCGTTAGCGTGGGCAGTTCGTCCCAACGTGTATCATGGTGCCGTCTTTATTATTTTTCGAGGTTATGTTCCAAGGATTCATGTTGCTACTACTGGTATAAGTATGGATGGACTCGATAAGACTGCACACTGACATGTGAACTTAACATCTAGCTAGGCTTAACTGTTCAGGTAACCGACAATGACATCTGGTGCCTTGTGAGCGCTTATAGACGGGTCTCGTGTGTCATAATGAGTGTCAATGAGGGATTACATGGTGATCAGTGGTATCTACAAAATTATTACCGAATAGTGGTGGTTCTTTGAAAAATTGTAAATCAATGTTTTCTGCAAACTTTTTTGCTATTTACTCCAATTTTTGCCATGATAGATGAACATGGGAAGGAATTTGACACTCTTGTTGCTACCTCGTGCAAAGTTTGGGTGAGTGGTTCAAACTATACTCAGATGATACAACTATTCTTTTTTTTTGGCGGGGGAAAAGGAGATTATATCAATTCAAAGAGGCAAATCAGCCAGTACCATTACAACAATGTTGCTGAAGCCTGAGCCCAACCAAACAGCAATACGAGGAGTACTTTTACCATATGCAGCGAGCTCATGACTAACTTATTTTGCGAGCAACTAATAGCAGTAATAGAAATCTCCCTAGGATCGTCAGCGACCATCTTCTTGATCTCCTCGACAAGCACATGAAATCTCGACTTGTCCACCGGCTTCGATGTTATCCATCTCAACCACAATGGGTAGCATAGTGCGGTGCAGCACGAGCTCCAGTCCCTCTTCCTCCCGCAGCTCACAATGTTGGTAAAAAACGGAGCAAAAGTTATCACCAGAAGATAATGTGGTTAAATGCAAAAGGTTTTTTGAGGCAAAAGATGCTCCTCAGGTGATAGTCCCTAAAGCCAGGGTGGACGATGGAGAGTTCTTGTGGAGCGACTACAATAGAAAAGCAGGTTCTGGTGCAAAAATAGAAAAACGAATCTGGGCCACCGGATCCATTGCAGATGGTACAGGTTCAAGTGGAGGGCTTCCATGCCACTTAATGTGTATTTTATGAAAACCCCCCTGCTAGTAGTTAGATGTCAAATAGACTTTTGCACTAACCACCTCCATTTTTCGTGTGCAAACGTTTGGTTCTTAGTAAATACTAGTATTGTCATATATCCGGTGTTCATTCCTGCTCTCTCCCTTTGCGCATACGTATTGGATGTCAAAGATATTTGAGTAAATGACAAAATTAAACCAGCCGGGCAAACTGGACTATCACAGCTCACAGGCACTAATATGTGAGTACGTTTAAGCTGAAGCATCTCAGGAACAGAAAATTGGGTATACATGTTAAAATGGACCATTCTAGGCACATAATGCTTGACTGCATGTCAAACTGGTCTATCCACGACACTTCTTTTAGTACATGTCAAACTGGAACATACCGGGCATAACACAAGAAGACATTCATATCGAACTATCAATAACCTGACAAGATCAACAAGAATTGCTAGCGAAAATTGCTTCAACTTTCGTACATGACGGGCTATGCAAAGTCTGCAGGACTATGATAATCATCGCAGAGCAAGCATTGCCATTAAGAACTAGATCGACGTTGATATCTTGATGGCACACAATAGTTGCCTCTAGATGAAGTGCTTCTTCTTCATCGAGCTTCTTGTCCTGAGAGAGATCATACGTAACAAGTATGATTCAGTTAGTGCAAGTCCATGTATGTGTCATACATTCATACTTAAAACTTTGTAATCATGAGCTGAGCAAATAAATATGCATGAACAAGACCACCTGACGGTGTGTTGCACATACCAGATGGAGCGAAAAATAGAGAAGAATGTTTGTATACTGCAATTGGCAGACAAGCCAAATGTTTTGTGGATAATCCTAACTTACTAATAATGAAAATTTTATATAAATAATACTTGTACAGGAAAAACCATTCTAATGCATTCTAGAGATTCGCAACAACTGGGTGAATTAGGGAATACGGTTATTTACATAATTATCCTATTAGAAATCCATCCTTTATAAAACTTGGCATTTTCAAATAGCCTATCGTATGTACAAATAAAAAACATATCGTATGATAAAATGATGCGTCAAACCCTCGAAGCCATTGGACATTTTAATCACTCAAAACTGGTCATTAGTTTGACAAGGACAATTTTAGCAGAGCGACTCCCTAATATAACCAGTGAACCATGTACCTAGTATAATAATAGACATATAAAAATCTCTATTCTTGACATTGTGAAGCATGAACAAATCTGTACGACGTCCACTGATTAGTGCACTTTCCCAACAGCAAGTGCCACTGATATGAGCAAATGCCACTGATCAGTGGCACTTGCTATTGGGCAAGTCCATTGATCAGTGCACTATCCTAAGCATGAAAACATCTAAAAATAGCAAGTGCAAGTGCCAATAGCACCCATGTGCAGCCATACATATTTGGCATCATCCTAAAATGGTCCTACTACATGCACGTATAACAATCAACACAAACCCTAGCATGAACACAACTACTAGCATGAACACAACTAACTAGCATGATGACAGATCCTAGGACACACTAGCAGTAGCAGAAACAAAATATCCTAGGACACACACCGTAGGAAACAAGAACAGATCGGTCCGATTGGATTCTATTGGGATCAAATCCAATCGGATCTACTCCAATCCTATATAATCCGATCGAATCCACTAATATACATCTACATCTACGAGCCATCTACGAGCAAGCATTGAGGGGATTGACTCACCGGAGCTTGCGCAGCCGCAGTGAACCGAGGCCGGGGTGAAAACCCTGGCGGGAAGGAGAAATGGCGGAGCAGAGGAGGAGCCGGCCTTGGCGACGGCCTGAGGCATCGGCCCCGTGCTCATCGCCACGCCGGAGGTCGAGGAGGATGGCCCGCCGACACCAGAAAACCCTTGGACGAGGGTCAAGAAATCCCCCTGCCCAATGGGGTCCCAAGAAGCGGCGACTCCGTGGACGGCGTCGGCGCCGAGCCTAGGACCACGAGGTCCGGAATTGGCAGCGAAGCAGGAACGACCGACACCGCATTGGCCGGCGCTCGTGGTGGCTGGCAGCAGATGGGGGACGGCGCTCGCAGCGCCGACGCCAGGTCCCGGCCCGAGTTCTTGAGCCCGGCCAGCCAGCGCTCCTGGATGCTGGTGATGAGCTGGTCGACGGGGGTCAGAGGGCGGCGCGGCGGTGGGCGTGGCGGAGCCATCGAAGGAGAGAAGAGGAAAGGTGGTGAGGGAGAGAGGGAGCGGTGGAAACAGTGCGCGTGGGCGGTGACAGGAGAGTGGGGGACGAGTTATGCGACGTCCCCTCCGTCTCCCGTGCTGCCCGAGACGTGCAACTACCTCGCACGCGTGGCCACGCCGAGCCAGGCTCGCTAGAAACTGCCGATTCGGCAGTTTCCGCCGGACCAGGCTGCGGGCTGCTTTAAGCTCCGTGCGGGCCATAAATCGCATGCAGCCCAGGCAACCAAACAGACCGTGCACATTCCGCGCATGCCTGGTTGGGCTGCTCGCGGACAACCAAAAACGCCCTAAGCTTGTTTATCCAGAAAATGCAGGCTCGAATTCCATGACGTCACCTTCGCTTGTGCTGACGGCTGATAGGGACGTGGTGGGAGTGGGAACCAGTGGGACTCATGCTCTATTCCGTATAAAGCCGAATGCTTTTTTATACAAGTTGATTTGACAAAAATACGATTCTCATTATACATGCTGTTCGATACGTACAGACTCACATTTCCATGAAAAAACTAAGTACAAAATATTGCTCTGGTCTCGCATCTCTTTGTGTTGTTGGAGCTTGGACCTAATATTAGAACAAATAGCAGAGAATTCGCTATTACCAAATCTAATTCATTTTTTATATTACCCATACTATTATTTCTCGCTTAACAAACAAAATTATCCTTAATCACATGAAGTTTTCTATTTACTTTTGAAGCTAATATAGTACAATTTCCTTTTACCATGGTCATCTAGCTAAGACATGCCTAGCGGCCCGGCTGAAAAAGAAAATGACTTCTATTCGCAAGAAAAAGGAAACTATATCGACTTTCTCACATACAGTATATTATATTCTCTGCATTCGTAAAACTAACTTTAAAAAGGCGAGTACGCATAGACTCTAAGTGAGTTCTCCTTCATTACCTGTGTTTTTTTGCGCAAATAAGACCCTGAATTATATTAAAATTATGCAATGATACAATGCATCCCAAACAAGTAGAGAATTACAAACTGAACCCCGGGAAATCGATCTAGCATCCACACCAGCGCGGGATGAGGGCACGCCGCCACCATTGTTGCCACCGCTGCTCCCTCCCGGAGCCAGCAAAAACCATGATTATGCGCACGGATTATTGACAGCAGGAAGTCTCCATCCTCAGCCTAGCAGGACCAGCACGCCAGAGAGAAACCACATCGGCACCGCATCACCACTTGCGCCAGCTTCACGAACCACGGACATATCGAGGCGCCATCACCAACGAGAGCAAACAAATTCGGAATCCACAAGATGTAGAGAAGCCCGCCGATGCCGAACGCCAACATGCCGCTGCACCACCTTCCACCGACCACGTCGCCGCCTCCGAGGAAGACGCTGAGATGAGGCTTAGGTCCAGGAAGACTTATTCGTCGTGTCGCTGCCGCCACCATCAAATCACCGACACCTGAAACTCTATCCCTACTATGTACAGACCGAGAGCAGAGATCCAAGGCTCCCCAACTCTCCTGCCGCTGCAGCAGCCGCCGGAGAGGGGAGGAGCCCACTGCCTGGCCGGCCGCCAACCGAGGGAACCTCAACGCCTCCCTTTCGCCTCTTGTGGGAACCGCTGCTACGATAGAAAAGGAACCGCCTCCCTTTGCCTTTGCATGCATGCATGTTTGGAAAGGTGAAGAATAGAGCGAGGGACTGGAAAAAGAAACTGATCTTTTCATTTATGCACGTTTTTTGGATAAACACGGGAGCAAGGTCGGAGTAATTCACTGCACTCCCTCTGTATCTAAACATAAGACGCTTTTGCAGTTTAAATAAAATACTTATACGACGTTTAGGTGTCATGTCAGAAACAAGTGGAGCTAATCAAAGCTAGCCGCAGGTCAAGTCCTCAGTCAAAATCCAGTCCATGTACACGCATCTGCATATTTTATCCCGGGCGCCGGAAAAGCAGCATGGAACACGTGCGCGTTTACTTCTTTCCTTTTCAAGGGTGTGCGCCCAGTATTGTGTGCCGGACTTTCCTTCTGCCAGTTGATGAACTTTTGCCATTTCCGGGAAGTTGCAGGACAAGATGAAAAGTCGGTGAGCGGAGCAAGTTGGCCAACGGTTTGACAGGAACACACAAATTACCGTTAACTGGTAGGTCTCGCTGACGTGGACACACGTCAGCTTTAGATATATAGGTCTACATGCCCAGACGTGGACATATCCGCATGGATGTCTGGTGTACCTCACGCCGTCACTCTCATTTTCCCCTAAGGGTCTCTAGTCAGTTTTTTTTTGCGAGGTGGTCTCTAGTCAGTTTAAAGCATCTTTAGCAGCTAGTGTATATTTGGTTGTTTAAATTTTCAAATAAATAATACTTCAAAAGAACTTTTTCGCAAAATCTCACCGTTTTCCAGCACATTGTCTATCTGCGTATTTTCATATTCTATCTCCTATATTTTGATAATGTCTTATAACTATCAATTCAACCAACAACGGCCGGATTCGAAACACATGCGCATGGAGGCGGCAAGATCCGACACATAGGGTCATAGGCTATGGTGGCGGCTGGCTACTCCTCTCCTTCATTGCTAACCCTCCCTTATAGTGTACTCCCTCCGTTCCTAAATATAAGTCTTTGTAGAGATTCCATTATGGACTACATACGGAGCAAAATAAATGAATCTACACTTAAAATACATCTATATACATCGGTATGTGGTTCATAGTGGAATCTCTACAAAGACTTATATTTAGGAACGGAGGGAGTATATAGCAAAAAAAACTACCACATTACAGGCTATTTCTACAAAAAAAAACTACCGGTTTTCTTAATTTTTCAAAATGCTACCATAGTTTTGGTTCGCTGTTTCAAGAAACCCTAGTGACAAAGTGCTTAAGTTTTAATCATGATTCAGCCATAGCGTCGCTCGTCTTGTCCAGCCATAGCGCCAAACTTCTCGGGGGTGGTTAGGCGCTGGCTAGTTCTCCATCTTTGAATCGCGGCGGAAGGAAGCCTCAGAAAGATCAGTTGCGATTTGGACGTCGTCGAGGCATCATCGAAGTTTGGACGATGTCAAGGTGATTTTGGACGATCTCAACACATGGGTAGCATCGCCTTGATTTCAGCTTAATAGTGATAGCAATATAAATTGCGGCAGTAAAATAAAGACCGTTGTAATAATTTAGGATGAATATTCATTGGACGGCTAAAGTTAAATTATCCAATTTTAAGGAAATCCCAGCTTTTTACCTGTATGCTGCTATTTCTTTTTTTACATTAATTAACTCATTCAACATCTTTCATATGGATTACCCCATTTACCATAAAATTAACCAGTCTTCACCCACCATTTATACAGATGTATAGAATATCTATATTTGCTCCCATGGAGTGAGCCCAAAAAATCCAAACCGAATCTTGAGGTGTGAAGACAGGACATCTTCAAGCTCCTCATTGCTGAATAGTAATCGGGGCGTTGGTTTACCGGTTGCCGCATGCTGGCCTGCGTGCCATGGCGTGGAAAGTAGCTTAGTCCAGTGTGCGTACACACGCCGCCTGCTTGGCAAATCCCGCACGTGTGCTCAGCTCAGGTGCCGCGCCAACCACTCACGTACCAGCTGCCGCAAAAATATACTCCTGCTACTCTCTACGTAGTGGATACACTATTTTATGTGGCAAGTTGGCTGTCGCGCGAACCAACGCCGTAGCAACGGCCAGTGCGTGCGTGACGTTGACCGCTCGCCATGTTTGACTCACCATCTCGCCACTGCCTGCGACTTCTTCACTTCTTCTCATGTCCTCATCACCACGCCGCTTTCCCCAACCCACTTCCGATCACTATATATGCCAGCCCGGCTGGCGCCATCCTCATCCTCAGCCAAGTCCAATCCAAACCAACGAGCCCTTCCTTCTTCTACCCACCTGCGTGATCAGCAGTCAACAATCATCCAGCTTCCAGCGCTCGATCGATCAGCAGCACCGCAGCAGCTAGCCATGGTTGCCGCCGCCATGCAAGCCCTCTTTGACCAGACCGACCTCTCCCTCTCCCTGTCCCTGGCTCCCACCGCCGCGCCGGCGCTCAACAAGGACGACTACCTCGCCATCTGCCTTGCCGCGCTCGCCGCCACCGGCAAGGGTGGGCAGCAGCAGCAGGATCAGGCGAGCGCGTGGCGCCCGGCCCCCGCGCCGGCGCAGGAGCTGCGCTTCAGCTGCGCGGTCTGCGGGAAGGCGTTCGCGTCGTACCAGGCGCTCGGCGGGCACAAGTCCAGCCACCGCAAGCCGCCGCCCACCGGAGAGCGGTGCGTCGTGGTGGCGCAGGCGTCCGCGGGCGCTGGGTCGGAGGCGAGCGCGGCGGCGTCCTCGGGCGGGAGCAGCGGCGGCCCGCACCAGTGCACCGTCTGCGGGCGGGGCTTCGCTACCGGGCAGGCGCTCGGAGGGCACAAGCGCTGCCACTACTGGGACGGCACCTCCGTGTCTATGTCCATGTCCGTGTCCGTGTCGGCGTCGTCCTCCATGCTGAGGAACTTCGACCTGAACCTGCTGCCGATGCCGGAGAACGCCGGGTTGAAGAGGTGGGCCGAGGAGGAGGAGGTGCAGAGCCCTCTGCCCGCCAAGAAGCTGAGGCTTCTGCTGTAAATAAAAGGAGAGATGGCCAATGCTCAACCGTCCCTTGATTGATTCGTTCATTTGTTGAATTCGATTAGGTATCACCATGATTTGTTGATTTGCTGTACTGTATTTATAAGGACACAAAGAAATGGAAACTATGGGCTTAATTAGTTCCTCTCCACGTTAACCTAGCATCAGACATTCACATTACTCGACCTAGCTATGGTAGCTTGAATTAGACAATTAATTAGCTAGCGCAGCCTGAATCGAACACCCTTCCCCCAGTCTGTAGATGTTGGGTTCGGATCGGAACTTCGGATTAGAGGTTCTTCTTCGTTGCTAATTTTGGAACGGAGGGAGTAGGTGCCGATTTTTAAGGCCTTTTTTCACAATCGCATCCGAAGTTCCGAACCGACTTGAAATCGACCTTCCTCGTCGATTACGACTTAGACTGGATGTTCCCCTCTATAAATCCATCTCCGCCACCAGACCAACGTCACTTCAGAATCCAATCTTCCTATTGAGCCGATCAGGATCAGCTTTGGGCGGCAGGTTCGGGTAGGGGTGACGAGGATATAGACCTGGGGAGGGTCATATGCCCGGCCTATACGTCCTACCCAAAGTCACTACCCCAGAAGATAAAAAGACCAAGAGTCAACAGAAGAACACCAGTCGTGTATGTCGAGTGCAATCTACTCGACGATCACATCACTCGACGGTCACCCCCTACCGTCACTCAACCATATGGGAAGTCACTTGACTATATCAAAGATCAGGAGTCGGAAGAGCACGCAACAGCCGGACATTCACTTCTTAGTCTTTATGAGCATTAAGAGTACTTAAGACTGGCGTTACCAGTAACGCCCATTACTTTATGTACATTAAGCCCCTTGTAATTGAGGCGGGTTGGGGTCTTGGCGCACTCTATATAAGCCGCCCCCCTCCTCTGGGACAAGGGTTCGCACCCCCTGTAATTCAACACACACAATCCAATCGACCGCCTCTGGGCACCGAGACGTAGGGCTATTACTTCCTCCGAGAAGGGCCTGAACTCGTAAACCTCGTGTGTACATCTTCATCATAGCTAAGATCTTGCCTCTCCATACCTACCCCCTTTTTACTGTCAGTCTTAGGACCACGACAGTTGGCGCCCACCGTGGGGCAGGTGTCTTAGCGACTTGTTGGTGAAGTTGCAAGTTTTACCGATCATCGTCATCATGGTTTCCGGCGGCGGATTGGCTGAGGGCCGCGAGATCCATCTCGGCGCGCTCGTTTTCGTCGCCGACGACTCCGCGAAGCTTCAAGAAACTCCCCTGGACACTGAGGGGCTCCCCGTCCGAGGGGCGACGCACTTCCGCGCGTGCGTTCGTGGCGTCCTTCTCTGGCAGCCGTCGACTCAGTATCAGTCGGCTCCGATGGTGTTTTCCCTCCCCGCAGTTTGCCGCCGCAAGCGATCCGGTCGATCGCGGCTTCAGCGGTGGGTGAAACACGTGGTGGCTCGACGTTCGACCACCCATCAAGTCGCGACAATTGAGCCCGACGAAACTCTCCACGGCCTGTTCGATCTGTCAACTGGCTCCGCGGAGACCGCATCCGAGTGCGATAGCAGCGATCCTGTGGCCGAAGTCTTGATGGTCGATGGGCCTCACAGCCCACCCGGTTTCCGCCGCGAGGGCGGCGGAGACGGAGGCGGCGATCCGTCGCACATCCATGAGGAATACCGACCCGAACCCCTCTCTTCGCAACAGAGGGAAGAACTTCGTTGCCGCAACATGGATGCTCTCCACACGCCCATTTTTGGAGAAACTCCCGAGGCTCGGGCCTTGGAGGAGGTGCACTTGGCTAATCTGGCTGAGCGCACTCGACTGGATAACCTTCAGTGGGCTCTCGACGAGCGCGCTCAGGAGCGGATCCATGAGTCCAGTCGATGACAGCTTTTTCTGCCTCCACCTAAGGTATACCGCACTCCGATTCATAATCTCACGGCTGCAGCCCGAATAGCAGAGTCGATCCAACCTTCCCAGTCGGAAGCTGGCAGAGGGTTGATGCAGATCCGGGCCTTGCTCAGGGCAGCAGGAGAGCAGAATACAACAGTATCCCAGTCGCGGAATAGGATTCACAACAGATCCGTTGCGGCAGACACGGTTCAGTCGGCTCACAGCCCAAGATCGCCTCCACGGCGTGAAGGCCGTGGGCAGTATGATCATCCACTCGACCGTGACAATCGCCGTTGAGGGCCCATGCCTCGCCAGAGGAGTGCGTCGTATGTGCCTCGGCGGAACGATGACAGGCGCCGTCATAGTGGTGAGCGCAGAGCTTCAGTCGACCCAAGGGAACCGGGCTTTGACGCGAGGTCTATCCTCGTTCAAGGCCTGGTCGACCGGAACAGGGCACACAGAGAAGACCCAGGCAGAGATTGTCCAAGTGGCAGCCAAGTGCATGTTTCTGGTCCCGAGTGTTTTAGCAGAGCCATCAGGGCAGCAGTGATTCCTCCCAACTTTAGGTTGGCGTCCGGAGTTAGTAAGTTCACCGGCGAATCTAAGCTGGAAACTTGGCTTGAAGATTACCGAGTGGCTGTACAGATTGGCGGTGGAAACGACGAGGTTGCGTTGAAACATCTCCCTCTGATGTTGGAAGGGTCGGCCCGAGCGTGGTTGACTCAGTTGGCTCCAAGCAGTATATACAGTTGGGATGAGCTGGCTCGAGTGTTCGTCAGAACTTTCGAAGGCACGTGCAAACGACCAGTGGGGTTGACCGAGTTGCAACATTGTGTTCAAAAGCCGGGTGAGACCTTGAGGGATTTTATCCAGAGGTGGTCCATGTTGCATCACACCGTCGAGAATGTTTCGGAGCATCAGGCAGTGTGCGCTTTCAAGGAAGGCGTCAAATACAGTGAGTTGGTCTTGAAATTCGGTCGGACTGGAGATATGACCCTGACTCGGACGATGGAGATAGCCACCCGGTACGCTAACGGAGAAGAGGAAGATCGACTCCGTAACGGGAAGAGCAAACCAGTCGGCCAAGAGGCCGGTGGAGGAAATTCCAGTCGGAAACCGAAGCGTAAGGCCGAACGAGCGGCACCTGGAGAGATTGCGGCAGTGAATCAAGGAAATTTCAAGGGAAAACCTAAGGGGCCCTGGCCCCCTAAGAAGGTGAAGGATCAAGCAAGGAATGACGTGCTGGATTTGTCGTGTCACATCCACACGAAGAAAGATGAAGAAGGTAATCTGATTTACCCGAAACATACAACTCGACAGTATCGACTCCTGATCCAGCAGTTCCGAGAGAAATAACCAAATGAGAAGGAGAAAGGGTCAGACAAAGATGAAGACGAAGAGGAAGACGATGGTTATCCCAAAGTCAATTCCACTCTGATGATTTTTGCTGACGTTGAAAGCAAGAGTCGATTGAAGGTCATTAACAGAGAAGTGAATATGGTCGCTCCTGCGGCGACGACCACTTACCTGAGGTGGTCTCAGACAGCCATCACGTTCGACTAGTCTGACCATCCTGCTCGTGTGGCCACCCCCGGGAGGCAAGCACTGGTGGTCGACCTCGTAGTTGGGGGCACTCGACTGACCAAGGTGCTGATGGACGATGGCAGTGGTCTGAACATCCTTTATGCTGAAACCTTGAAGGGAATGGGCATTCCGATGTCCAAGCTTAGCGAGAGCAACATGAGTTTTCACGGTGTTATCCCAGGAAAGAAAGCCAAATCACTCGGCCAGATCGCTCTCGACGTGGTTTTCGGTGATT
This sequence comes from Triticum aestivum, assembly GCF_018294505.1. Classification (NCBI taxonomy): domain Eukaryota; kingdom Viridiplantae; phylum Streptophyta; class Magnoliopsida; order Poales; family Poaceae; genus Triticum; species Triticum aestivum. The sequence continues at coordinate 73,905,559 of NC_057813.1, read as the reverse complement.
CCAAGCATTACGTAAGGGGAAGTTGACATTTGAGGTCGTGGATTTTCAGAGTGCCTATCATGTCATCTTGGGTGGGCCAGCCTACGCCCGTTTTATGGTTCGACCATGTTATGTGTATCTCAAATTGAAAATGCCTGGCCCCAAAGGTGTGATCACAATTACAGGCAATCGGCAGAAGGCAGAGGAATACTTCCAGAAAGGTTCCAAAATCGCCGATGCTTAGATGGCAGCGGTTGAATTGCAAGGAGTTAATTGCGCAGAAGTACCACAATTGGAGCATTGGAAGCAGATTGGTACCAAGATTGGTAATTTTTACGTGTCAGTACCAAGATACGGGCGAGCCGTTGCAAATCAGACTAAAAGTGCGTTTTATACGTATTGACGGTGTATCTGACCGGCAGGGTCCACCCGTCAGGTGTCGACGTGGCATGTTTTTTGCAGAAAACCCCCTTACGTTGTATGTAATCACAAAAATGCCCAATTTTTTTGCGGGAAAAAGGCTCATTGAGAGGCATTTTTTTTGTTCGCAATTTTCCACCATCGAATCTGGACAGATTTGAAATTTTCCGCCACTCGAACAAATAAATAAAACCCCCTTACGTTGTATGTAATCACAAAAATGCCCAATTTTTTTGCGGGAAAAAGGCTCCATGAGAGGCATTTTTTTTTTGTTCTCAATTTTCCACCACCGAATCTGGACAGATTTGAAATTTTCCGCCACTCGAACAAATAAATAAAAGAAACAAAAAATCAGGTGATGCAGGAATCGAACCTGCGACCTGCAGTGCACGGACGCCACGCGCTAACCACCACGCCACAGGGCAGCTCGAGTTTGAACACAGGCGTTTCCTTTCTTATACCATGTCTGAAGCGCTGGGCCGGCCCACCGAGGCCTGCATTTTTTTTTCGATTCGCACTTCACTGCCGCTTGTGTTGGGCTCGTTCGCTGCCCCTATTCGTTTCATTTCTCTTATGCTTTTAGAATGCGCGGTGAACATTTTTTTAATATATGCTGAACACTTTTTTTGGTTATAGTGAACATTTTTCAATGCACGACGAACCTTTCTTTAGAAACGGTGAACATTTTCTTAATATAATAAACTTTGGTAATATCCGTTGAACATATTTGAAATGCAAATTGAACATTTTTGTACTATAGGTTGTTCAATTTTCTTACAATAAGGAACATTTTACTTAATTTGTGGTAACCTTTTTTGTAATTTATGGTGACATTTTATTAATACACGGTGAGTTTCAAGATTGTTATGGCGAATATTTCCTTAATACATGGTGAAATTTTTGTATTTCACAAAATGTTCAGTATGTATTAAAACTTATTGTGTAAAGTCAATTTGCATTTCCAGAATCACTTGATTATTTTAATAAAAGTTGAAAAGTTTTAATACATTTCTAAAATTTATTATGATTACACAATTATTTTTAATACATGTTCTGCGCCATGTTTCTAAAATTTAATGCATTTAAAATTATATGTTCAACTTTTAACGCATTGATTGCAAGAATGATTAAGAAACCGGGGCAAAAAGTTCTTGAAACTCATCGTGTATCAAGAAAATGTTCACCATAAATTACAAAAAGTTCACCGCGCATTATGTAAAATGTTCATCATATCTTAAGAAAAACTTCAAGATATATTACAAAAATCTTCGATTTGCATTTAAAATATGTTCAACATTTATTATAATGGAGAAAATGTTAATCATTTGTAAAGAAAAAGTTGACAACCTGTATTAAAAAAATTGTGTAATCTAATAAATTTTAGAAATGCATTAAAACTGTTCAACTTTTATAAGAAATGCATTAAAACTTTTATAACAAATTTAGAAAATGTTCACCATAAATTACAAAAAGTTCACCGCGCATTTTAAAAGCATAAGAGAAATGAAACGAATAGTAACCGGGGTAACGAACGAGCCCAACACAAGCGGCAGTGAAGTGCGAATCGAAAAAAAAAATGCAGGCCTCGGTGGGCCGGCCCAGCGCTTCAAACATGGTATAAGAAAGTGAAAGCCTGTGCATAAACGCGAGCTGTGCTGTGGCGTGGTGGTTAGCGCGTGGCGCCCGTGCACTGCAGGTTACAGGTTCGATTCCTGCCTCGCCTGATTTTCTATTTATTTTATTTATTTGTTCAAGTGGCGGAAAATTTCAAATCAGTCCAGATTCAGTGGTGGAAAATTGCGAACAAAAAAGAATGTCTCATGGAGCCTTTTTCCCCGCAAAAAAATTAGGCATTTTTGTGATTACATACAACGTAAGGGGGTTTTCTGCAAAAAATATGCCACGTCGGCACCTGACGGGCAGGCCCTGCCGGTCAGATACACCGTCAATACGTATAAAACGCACTTTTAGTCTGATTTGCAACGGCTCGCCCCTATGTTGGTACTGACACGTAAAAATTACCAATCTTGGTACCAATCTGCTTTCAATGCCCCAATTGTGGTACTTCTGTGCAATTAACTCAATTGCAAGAGTATCAGAAGAGTGCAGATCCGAGCGATTTGCTGCGAGCCAAGAAGCCCGCTACAGATTCTGCATTTCAGTCGACTAGCAAAACGAAGCCGATCCACATTCACCCGACCGATCCCAATGCCGCACCGACTCATATTTCAACAACACTCGACAGCAAATAGGAAGAAGCGCTCATCCAGTTCCTCCATGAGAACTAGGACATCTTTGCATGGAAACCATCTGATATGCCAGGTGTATCAAGGGGACTGGTTGAGCACCGTTTGCGTGTCGACCCCAAGATAAAACCCATCAAAGAGCACCTTCGGTGGTCCGCCGTGCAGAAGAGAAAAGCAATTGGTGAAGAAGTCCATCCTCAGTCGAATGGGCAGGCTGAGCGAGCGAATGAATTGATTCTCAAAGGACTGAAGCCCCGATTAATGCGTGACCTCAAGCACGCGGCAGGAGCTTGGGGCGACGAGCTCCCATCAGTGCTTTGGGGGCTGAGGACAACCCCCAATCGGTCGACTAGACAAACTCCATTCTTTTTAGTCTACGGAGCCAAAGCTGTTTTACCGAGTGATTTGCTCCACAACGCTCCCCGAGTTGAACTCTTCTCAGAAGAGGAAGCAGAGCAAGCTCGACAAGATGCAGTCGACCTCCTGGAGGAAGAAAGAGAGATGGGCTTGATCGAGTCGACCATTTATCAGCAAGAATTGCGTCGATTCCATGCCAGGAACGTAAGAGGTCGTGCATTCCAGGAAGGGGACTTGGTCCTCTGAGTGGATCAGCAGAAGCCACACAAGCTCGCCCCCGCTTGGGAGGGCCCTTTCGTCGTCACCAAGGTACTCCACAACGGAGCGTACCGTCTCTTCAACGTCGAGCACAACAAAGATGAACCACACGCCTGGAATGCGGAATTGCTCTGCCTTTTTACTCTTAAGTATTTAGCCTGATGAGATGTAATAAGAAGTACCTCTTAGTTTGATTATCAAAAGACATAATTTTACAGTCTTCCGAGTGATTGTTGTTTATTTCTTTTGTATTTGTTGCCTTAGTTGCGAATCTATCTCGCCTAGGATTGAAGTTATAAAAATCCTACCGAGTGGTGAGTCTGCCTCTCACTCGGGGACTTAGCTGTAGCCCAGTGCTCGCCTAAGTTTGAGAAATCCTACCGAGTGGTGAGTCTGCCTCTCACTCGAGGGCTTAGCTGCAGCCCAGTGCTCGCCTAAGTTTGAGAAATCCTACCGAGTGGTGAGTCTGCCTCTCACTCGGGGGCTTAGCTGCAGCCTAGTGCTCGCCTAAGTTTGAAAATCCTACCGAGTGGTGAGTCTGCCTCTCACTCGGGGGCTTAGCTACAGCCCAGTGCTCGCCTAAGTTTGAGAAATCCTACCGAGTGGTGAGTCTGCCTCTCACTCGGGGGCTTAGCTGCGGCCCAGTGCTCGCCTAAGTTTGAGAAATCCTACCGAGTGGTGAGTCTGCCTCTCACTCGGGGCTTAGCTGCAGCCCAGTGCTCGCCTAAGTTTGAAAAATCCTACCGAGTGGTGAGTCTGCCTCTCACTCGGGGGCTTAGCTGCAGTCCAGTACTCGCCTAAGTAATAAAAAGTCCTCCCTAACGGCATCCCCCCGGAGGTTGCGCCGTCAAGAAGAAGGACGAGATTATGGTGAGCAGCACTCACCTAAGTTCGAAAAATCCTACCGAATGGTGAGTGACCCTCCCACTCGGGGGCTTAGCCGCAGCCCAGTGCTCGCCTAAGTTTGAAAAATCCTACCGAGTGGTGAGCAACCCTCCCACTCGGGGGCTTAGTTGCAGCCCAGCGCTCGCCTAAGTATTGAAAAATCCTATCGAGTGGTGAGCGACCCTCCCACTCGGATGCTTAGCTGCAGCCCAGCGCTCGCCTAAGTTCGAAAAATCTTACCGAGTGGTGGGTGAGGCTGCGGGTTGCCCACGCCCCTCCCCCCGGGGGTTGCACCGTCAAGAAGAAGGACGAGATTGTGTGCACCCAACGATTGGCCCCTCGCTGATGACAGGAACGTCAAGACCATTGCTGAGTACCTCGCTGATGAGCTGATCAATACTACCAAGGGCTCATCAACAGGTCGACTGCTGACCCTTCTTCAGCACCTGCATTAAACGATGAGAAACCGACCCAAGTGAAGAACAGACTTCACTCGAAGGCAAACCCAACATATTCAAAGATAAACCCAGAGTTTCCTGACCGCAGATTAAAAGTACTCGGGCATCGGGCCCGAAGGAGTTTTAATGGTTACAAAATTACTCGGCATCCCGAAGCAAATAAAGGTGAAGCATAAAGTTTTGTCAATCACTCGGCGGGAGAAGGACTGGCCGGGTCACAGAAGCTGTCAGGTCAATGCTGTCGGCAATGCGAGTGGCTGCCTCGAGGAAGGTGTCCATGAAGTCCTGGAAAGAATGCTTCTTAGTATTCGCCACCTTGAGGGCCACCAGCTTCTCGTCTTTAGCCTCCTTGCAGTGCACGCGAATAAGGGCGAGGCGACGTCGGTGCCACAACAGGCAGAAGACTTCTTCCACTCTTGCACTCAGTCAGGAATTTGGTTGAGTCGAGTCATTAGCGACTCGAGACTTTGAGGGAGTTCTGCCTGAGGCCAGAGTTCGGCGTCCACTCGGGCCATCGCGACCTTCAGCCAAGCCAGATAGTCGACTGCACTGTCCAAGCGTGATTCCAGTCGAAGCAAGTTCATCGCAACTTCGTCTGTCATGGGACAGTTGATGGGGTCGAGACCTGTCTCGACCCGTCCAGTTTCAGCTTCAAAGTCCTGACAGAGTTCTGTTCCATCACAACAAACAATAAGTCGACAGTATTGCAAATCTCAGTCGACGATAGTTATCTAACTGAGCAGTCATACCTTCAAGCTTCAAGACAAGCTTTGCCGCGAGTTGTTCCAAATGGGACTCTAGTTTGCCCGTCTTGGCCCTGAGACTGTCGACTTCAGTGGTCAGGTTCTCCTTGTCCTTTCTCAGTTGCTTGACCTCCCGATTGGCGTCCGAGATGGCAGTCTTCAGCTTCGCGTTCTCCTTCTCTAATTTGCCGACTGAAGCCAGCTTCTGGTCTGCAAGCTTCGTCTTCTCGCGTGCTTCCTTCTGAGTGGCTGCCAGATCTAGGTCCTTCTGCTCCAAAGCCTCCTTCATCCTCTCTAAAGAAACAACACTCTTCAGACAAGACTGAACTTGGCGGTTTTCACTACGCACATCTTCTTATGTGAAGTCACTCGACTCTAAGAGATTGAATGAAAAACAGTGGAAAGTCTACTAAGCAGATGGTCGAATGGTTACCTCCCATGATAGCCGTCTCTTCCTGGGCAGTCTTCAGATTCTTCTTGGTAAGTTCAAGGTCGAGTTCGACACTGATATGCTTCTTCCTTAACTCCGAAAGATGAGCTCCAAGAACAAGACCTCTACAGTCAGCAAAAGTGACATGTCAGTCGACACAAATAAACCGCACCGACGGGGAAAGGCTACTCTAAGACTACTGTCTAATCAAATATCCAACAAGTAATCTCGGGGACTACACCTAGTGGGTGCATTTAGCGTGCCCCCACTGGTTCGGATCAATACTCAGCAGGGTCTGCCCAGCGTGAGTTCAAAAAAAAGAGATACATTCTAAGACCTCAGTCGACTGCCAGCAGTCGACCGTGGTCTCGGGGACTACACCAAGTGGTGCACTTAGCGCGCCCCCACTGGTTCGGATCAATACTCAGCAGGGTCTGCCCAGCGTGAGTTCAGACAGTCTACTAAGATTCTACTCAAGTTGAGTAGAATGGAAATTTTCAAAGCTATAAGCAAAGAAACACCCCAGTGGGTGATCAGATACAAGATAACATTCGAAAGTTCAGTCGGAGTCTTGCTGACCTGAACATTGGCCTGAAGGGCAGTACTGGCGTTGTAAGCCACTTGGCTGGCCTCATGCACCACCTTCACATGCTCCATGACAAGGTTCACTTGGCGCAGAGCTTCCCTAGCGGCACTCGGCGAATCATCCGGAGTCTGATACGCAGCAAAAAGTGATGGCTGCAAAGCATCCGAGGTAGTCGCTGGGTCGGAGGCGTGGAGCTGCACTGGAGCAGTAGGAGTCGGTGCGGTCGAGCCCGCCAGACGATCAGTCATCAGCGGGCTGGTGAATGTGACGCTGGTCCGAATAGGCTCTCTAGAGCGTTCGACCACCGCCTCGAGCGTCGGCATCGACTGAGGAATCTGAACCTCAAGCCTCCTCTTGCCAGCACTCCCACTCCTCCTCTTCCTCTCCTATAGAGGCACTTCTTCTTCGTCATCAGGGAGCACAACAACTTCTTGCGGAACTGCAGAAAAGGATAAAATGTTAGAAACTCTATCTATTGACAGTCTACACGACTCAACGAAGCTTGGCTGATCAGACTTACCGACTCGTGAGGTGGCTTCTTCGTCTCCTGGTGCCTTGTCGATGTCGAGGTCAATAGCAGCGAAGGTGGGGCTGGAATGACACATGAGTTAGTGGGTCAGCACAAGAAACAGGGACGTCCATCTTGATCCGTGGCAGTGTCTTCCGAGCCTTGGGGGGAGCGACCTTAGGCTGCTTGGCCACCTTCTCCGTTGGCTCCGGAGTCGACGTCCGAGTGCGCTTCTGAGTAGTGGCACTCGGAGCCACACTTTTCCCACGCCCGCTAGACAGATCATGCTACTGCTTGGATCGACGTTCAGGACGGGGCGGTGAGTCGACCTCTTCCTCATCGTCTGACTCCTTGCTCTCCTCCTCTTCTTCCGGGGACTCCCACTCACCACTCTCCTCGGCACTAGCCTCTCCCTCCTGGTCCTGTGCCAAAGCCTGTTCGCTGTTGGGCATTGAATGCATCTCAGTAAATACCTGCAGAATAAATCAGTCGAGTCAGAGTCAGTCGACATCAAGTACAGTCAGAGCGTGACCAGGAAGCAGTCGGAAAAAAATATACCTTGTTAGGTGGGTTCCCGTCGCTGAAGGGGACGACTCGCCTGGATCCTCTGGGGTTGTCCTGGTTGCCTGTGATACTCCTCAGCCACAAGGCTACAGTTTCAGACAGCACTTCTTCTAGATGGACCCGAGCGGTGTCGTCCGGTCCGGAATACAGCCACATCGGGTGATCACGGGCCTGGAGAGGCTGAATGCGTCGACTGAGGAACACCTCCAGTAGATCCAGACCCGTAACGCCCTCATTGATGAGCTGAACCACCCTATCCACCAACATCCTCGTCTCCATGGTCTCATCAGCGATCACTTTAAGTGGAGTAGGGGTCTGAACACGGTCAAACGAGAAGTGGGGAAGACCAGTCGACTGACCTGGAGCTGCGACGTCCTGGCAATAGAACCAGGTCGACTGCCAGCCTCTAACGGAGTCAGGGAGAGTCATGGCAGGAAAGGCACTCCTATTCCTCTTTTGGGTACCTAAGCACCCACACATCTGGATGACATGGGTTTTCGAGTCACTCGACTTTGCCTTTTTTACGGACTGCGAACGAATGGTGAAGATGTGTTTGAAGAGACCCCAGTGCGGTCGACATCCTAAGAAGTTCTCGCACATCGATACAAACGCAGCTAAATACGTGATGGTGTTGGGAGAGAAATGGTGGAGTTGAGCACCGAAAAAGTTCAGGAACCCCCGGAAGAAAGGATGCGGAGGAAGCGAAAAGCCGCGGTCGACGTGGGTGGCTAGCAGAACGCACTCACCCGGTTGAGGCTGGGGACTCATCTCCCCCTCCGGCAGCCTTGCTGCTCCCTTGGCGATTAACCCAGACTCCGCCAGCTCGTCCAGATCTGCATGCCGAATCGAAGACCGGATCCAATCGCCCTGGATCTAGCCCGGCGGTAGCCTCGCGCGCGACGATGACCCGCGTTGCTGCTTCTTGCCCTTCGCCGCCCCCGTTGCCTTCTTAGCGCGCTCCAACGCCTCCGTTTTGTCCTTCACCATGGCGTGGGAGCAGTAGCTGTCGGTGTCAAAACCGGCGGATCTCGGGTAGGGGGTCCCAAGCAGTGTGTCTTAGGATCAATGGTAACATGAACACGGGATTTTACCCAGCTTCGGGCTCTCTTGATGAGATAATACCCTACATGCTGCTTGATTGACTATAATGAATATAGATGTTACAAGAGTTGATCTACCTCGAGATCATATGTTGTGGTCTAAACCCTAGAGGTATGATGAGTAATGTCATAATAATGATCCTCTATCGACTAGCCTAGCCTCGGTTTATATAATGTACCAGAGGCCTAGGATAACAAGAGTCCTAGCCGAATACGCCATTAGGGGAGGAGTCCTTGTCTTGATCACCAAGTCTTGTGAAATCTTCCTTGTATGCGGCAACTGTCCGAACTGGCCCATGAGTATATGGCCATGGGGGTCCTCGGTCCAATCTAACTGATCGGGGGACGACGTGGTGAGTACCCCCTAGTCCAGGACACCGTCAGTAGCCCCCTGAACCAGTCTTCAAGTTGGGGACGCTCCTTGATTCTTCCAAACTGTTCTTCATCTTCGGTCGTCGGTCTTGAAAACTGGTTCAACAAATCTTCTCATCTTCGATCTTGAGGATCGCAAAGTAAATCCGAAGAGTTTATATGTCGGGTATCCGAGGAGCCCCTTTAAGTTTCCGGCCTTTATCAATGCCTTATTATCATTATGCCGCACTTCAGGTTTGAAGTTATTCCCGGGCAGCAGCGTCCTCTTGCGTCCGAGCTCCAACGCCGGATTGCATTCGAGGTATCTTTTGCAGCCAAGCACCAACGCCGAACTGCTTCCGAGCTCCAACGCCAGAATATATCCAAGCTCTAATGCCGGACTGTGTCCAAGCTCCAACGCCGGACTGTATCCGAGCTCCAACACCGGACTATATCCGAGATGTCATAGATCATCTGGGTTCAAAAAGTTGAAGGAGTTTAGCGGAGCTTAATGCCGGAAATGCCCTCTATGGAGCCAGCCACTGGAGCCCGAGCTTAATGTCGGACTGCTTCCGAGGTGGTGCACCACCCCTGACTGCGGGCTGATTTTTTGATTGGTGCAATTTATTCTCTGCTGAGATATATAGCCAGTAGCCCTCAAGGTATGTGTGTCGGTCTAAAACCCGAGATGCACCTGAAGGAAAACATGAAACCGCTGATCCTAGTTGCCCCTGAGACTCAGGTCGATGTGCGAAATCAGCCTGAGGATCAATTCCTAGCTCGGCATCATACATAGGAATAGAAACGTGGTGTGCAAAGTCTTCGAGACTCAGGTTGGGTGCGGCCGACCATCCTGAGGATAATAATCTCCTCGAAAACTATACTGCACTTTAAATTTTCTGCATTGGATTGTCAATGCAGTAGCCCCCGAGACACTGGTCGGGTGGCGACACTAGATCAGGGGATCGATGTACCCCTTTAATATTTGTAAATAATAAGCACGAAGCCCAGTAGCCCCCGAGCCTTAATGTGGGCACGGGTGGCCGAATTAAGGATTGATATCCAAAGTAAAATCACAAATTATGTGTAATGATTCTATGTATCCAAGTACTCTACATCACTAATGCTCGGATCAGCATTGTACAGAACTTTGTTGACCGGCCATCGGCTTCAACCTCCTCGGCCAGTAGCCGGGGAGTATTTGTCCCACTTTATGAAGCCTTTATGAGGGCAAAGATTTGTGGCAAACAAGGCAATCCGGCCATGCGGTTTTATAAACAAAGGTACGCAGAGAGACATGTTATATTATTGTTTAACATAAGAAACATCGTCCAAAGAAAATAGTCCCACTATCGGTTCCTTTCTTTGGGTTGTCATGCTAAGCATGATCATGAAACCTCAGCTCCGATCAATGTGGGAGGAAAATACTGAGGATTTTAGTTCAGGAAAAGCTTCCAAACTCTGTGGTCTAGATGAACCCAAATTTTCACTTCCGTTGTGACCGTTCATAATATGAAAGTGGCCCATCGTCGGCTTCTACCCCCTTGTAGATGCTACGCAAGGTGTTTCCGAAATAACAAAACAACCCTTAGCCGACGTCTCGGTGCCCGAAGGCGGTTGTGTTGGTGGAAACAAGGCAATCAGATATGCGGGCTTTACGACTTTCACTTAGTCATAGGAGCTTAAAGTTGGGAGGCCAGCAAGTAGCCCCCCGCTTAGTGTTCAGCGACAACCTAGGTCAAGCCGTAAACACTTCGGCCAATGCTATGAACGGCCCGTCATTTAATATAGCCATCGGATCACTGACCGGTTTATGCTTAATTATGACAGTCAGTTTTCGGCTTTTTCCACCAAGGTGCTTAACCATGCGAGCTGGAAGCACAATCGCAGTGGTTCTCCTTTTGCACACCTAACCGAACAAAGCGGAATGTAGGAGGCAAGCACAGGAGCCGGGCAACCAAACTATCCACCGAAGACACAATTTGAAACCGATGCATATATAGCAATATCCGAGATTTTTTGCCGAATCTCTAAAGGTGTCCGGCGTTGCACTGCGAGACTTATGCGGAAAACACACAAATAGTTGAAAAGTGCCATAGGATTGGAAAACTAACACAAAAACGTCAGTAAAAACTCGACGTCCAAACTAGATTAATTGTTCGGTGCCAATCAGAAAATTGGTCTTAGAGAAAAAAATGTGCTTTTGTCGTGCTTTAACATGACACATCCTATCTCAAGACTTCAAGTGGGTCAGCCTACGACTTCAACCTCCTATCCCTAAGGTGGATGAGAGGGAAATCGGGCTATTGACCACACACTTGCATCGAAAAAAGGAGTGATAGAAAAAAACTTTGCAACGACTAGGAAGAAGAACACTTATTATAAAACAGCTCATAAATTTAAGAGCCCCAAAGTGACATGGGTAAAAAGAATTTTATGTATAATGATTGTATGTACCGAAGTACTTATATCATATATGTGTTCACCCGAACTTTATACGTGTGTTAACCGACCATCGGCTTCTCCCTCTTCGGTCGAGGACCGAAAAGTGTTATGTACTCCACCTATCAAGAGTATCGACGGTGTTTCCGATAACTAGGCAATCAGGCCATAAGGCTGTAACAGACAAAGCGCGCTCAGGGAACTAATGCTATATTACTAACAAAGTGTAAGAAGCATCTTCGAAGGAAATAGTATCCCCACCGATACCTTTCTTCGGTGCTCATTGTCATTATGAGACTTGTGCCATAGATTTTTTGTACTCATGAGTTCCGATGTGTGCCGACCATTGTTGAAAACAGTAAGAGCGCTAGCTTTCGGCTTCACCCAGTCTGAGGTCCGGCTCGGATGAACCGATCGTGACAATCGCAGAGGTGCTCCCTTTACTCCCTAGCCGAACAATCGGGAACGTAGGGGTAAGCACAGGAGCCAGGCAACCCAGCTTGCAAGTCGCTTAAGTCAACATGGTGCATATTGTGGCGTAATACACGAACAAGGAACGAAGCCATACAAGTATAATCATATGCAAGAGGAAAAGCTCCATCAAGGGAGCCCCCAAGTAAACGGGGTATTTGAATATGTGTGTCACAAACAAAGTTTGGACAGGGAAGTTTTTCACAAGCAACTTTTTGCCAAAAAAGTATAATGCTTGTTCAAACCGAACAAAATTTAATACTGAAAGTTTTTGGGCATGAAAGCAACTTAGCTGGTTGATATGTTCGGCATTGATGACGTGGTCCGAGCTTGATGTGGGACAGGGTTCCAGCCCCCAGGTTGTTCCCAAGGCGGCCGAGCAGAGAGTCCAGCACTCCGAGAAGATGAAGCCCCTAGTCCAGCCGCGGTAATGGAGCTCGGCGCGCCAAGGCGACAACACGGCTCAGTTTGAGTCAATTGGCTGCACAGATAAAATAGTGCAAACCAAAAGAAATGACAAATAAAGATAATAATGTGAAAAAAATTCTTCTACTTGTTTAATACAAGTGAAGTAAATAATGAAAGAGATATGACCTGAGCGTCGAGGTCAGTGTTGATGCAGGGCGTCGGCGTGACGCAATGAAGGCATGACAAAGCCCGAATTCACAGGTCGGTCCGAGTTCCGGATACGGCGTTCGCCGAACTAGCACCGAAACTGATTGAACCACCTCGCAACCGTCATTAATGCGGCCACCATTTGATAAACCTGTGTATAGATGATGGAACAAAGCAGAGTAATAATTCTTTGGGAAAAATAAACCCGAACAAGCAAAAATCGCTAGGATTAATAGCACCTGGTTTATTTGTTGTAGTGGTTCGAAGAAAGGTTACTCCCAAAATTGGGACTCGATCCTCACACCCATTACCTGATGGGTGATGAAGCGATGGCACGACGATCCTGGCAAAGGTTGGCTCGCCCCGGCGAAGCCCGTGGTCCAGCTAATGTGATGAAGCTGGTCGGCTGGTGACGCCGAAGTCTCTGAAGTAAGTTGATGAAGAGATGGCGAAGTACTCGGTCTAGCCGAGGTGATGGAGCAAGTCGATAAGGAGACGTTGCAGATGCCGTGTCAGCCGGGGTGTTGAAGTAGTTCGGCGTGATGGACATCGGCTTGAAGAAGCAACAGTGCGGCTATGCCGAGGCAGGTCGTAACTTGTGATGCGGTCAATGTTGGCTTGATGAAGTGACCGTGCGACGATGCCGATGTGCCCGCTCCGTGTAATCTGTGGGGCGGAGATGTTGGTGACGATTTATCCTCCGCGATGCCGAACTATTGTTCGGCTGGCCGAGATGATGACCCGAAGAAGTTGAGCTCGGCTCAACAAAGCGACAACATGTCTAACGCAGGTCGGCCGCCGTGAAGTGATGTTGTTGAGCTGGTTTAACACCGGCGCGATGGTGAAGTTCGTATTGTAAGAATACTTTTAATACTAGTGGGATGTGTTTGAGAATAAAACACAATACCCCATATGAAAAACGTCCTTAAAACAGGATGTCCGAAATCCCATTCGCAAAGAAGAAGAACTTGGGTCGGATTCTTTCTTGCGCAGAAAACAGATCCGAAAAGTGATGCACTAATCGGAAGGTTCCCGGAGTTTGGACGGTCGGATCGAGCTGAATTTTTGGCAGGTGGTAGATATGGGAACTCCACAGCCGATCAACGGTTGGGTCTTCCAAAGGACGTCCGAGCTAGATGCTGGACACCCCGCTCCAAACTCGTCCGGATTCTCGTCCAGATTCAACAGGGCTCCGGTATATCGGAGATTGCCGGAGATTCCTCCATCGGAACTCGATGAAATTTTTGCAGGGTTGTTCTAGACTTAATTCCGCATAATTCCGCCGAAACAATCGTTTAGGCAACACTCGAGGAGGCGGTGGCGGCGGATACAAGTTTGCTGTCCAGAAAAACATCACAGTCGCCTGAGGGCAATGTTGAAGTTGAGCCCCCGAGCTCCATGGATGACTCCTCCATGATCTTGATAGAGATCGGAGTTGATGTTGATGGAGGCCCTCATCCGAACATGACGATCGGAGGTAGGGAGCAGTCCTCGGTCAAGCCCAGGTGACCAGTCGAGCTGGTGACGAAGAAGCCGACGTCGCAGTTGACCTGCAGTCGAGCCATTGATCCTGTTGCCGATCACACAGCGGAACTCTCAATGAAAGCACCAATGTCGGTGTCAAAACCGGCGGATCTCGGGTAGGGGGTCCCAAGCAGTGTGTCTTAGGATCAATGGTAACATGAACATTGGATTTTACCCAGCTTCGGGCTCTCTTGATGAGATAATACCCTACATGCTGCTTGATTGACTATAATGAATATAGGGGTTACAAGAGTTGGTCTACCTTGAGATCATATGTTGTGGTCTAAACCATAGAGGTATGATGAGTAATGTCATAATAATGATCCTCTATCGACTAGCCTAGCCTCGGTTTATATAATGTACCAGAGGCCTAGGATAACAAGAGTCCTAGCCGAATACGCCGGTGGGGGAGGAGTCCTTGTCTTGATCACCAAGTCTTGTGAAATCTTCCTTGTATGTGGCAACTGTCTAAACTGGCCCATGAGTATACGGCCATGGGGGTCCTCGGCCCAATCTAACTGATCAGGGGACGGCGTGGTGAGTACCCCCTAGTCTAGGACACCATCAGTGGCGTCGAGAGCGGAGGCGCTGGGAGCGGTGGAGGAATAAAGGAGAAACAAGGAGGAACAGGCATGCACAGTGCAAGCGCCTCGGTCCCGTCACCTTATAAAGGGCCACTTCTGAGTGACTGACACGTGCACCCAGGCAATCCCATCAAATCCTCCAACAGTTGCGCGCAGCGTACGTGGCGAAAAGGTAGCACAGTAATCGAGGCATTGCTACTTATCCGAGCCGCCTGTTTTGGCACTCTTCGGCCTGCGCGCTTATCCGAAAATTCGTATCCCGCGAAATCTGGGATGCGCCGCAGACAATCATGCCCAAGATCTCGCGGCCTAACACAACACTCGACGCTTGATGTCACCAGTTCTGTCGACGGCTTATTGAATGGATCAAGGCGACTGAGTCAACACCAAAATACCGACGCAGGCGTTTAGATTTGCAGAAAGCACTCGTGAATGCCCGAAGCTTGGAGCAGGTTCAACTTCAATCTACTTTCCACTCGCACCTTAATCCATTCGGGGGCTACTGACGATGATATAGACCTGGGGTAGGGTCATATGCCCGACCTATACGTCCTACCCAAGTACACTACCCCAGAAGATAAAAAGACCAAGAGTCAACAGAAGAACACCAGTCGAGTACGTCGAGTGCAATCCACTCGACAATAAAATCACTCGACGGTCACCCCCTACCGTCACTCAACGATATGGGGAGTCACTCGACTATAGAAAAGATCAGGAGTCGGAAGAGCATGCAATGGCCGGACATTCACTCCTAAGTCTTTATGAGCATTAAGAGTACTTAAGACTGGCGTTACCAGTAACGCCCCTTACTTTATGTACATTAAGCCCCTTGTAATGGAGGCGGGCTAGGGTCTTGGCGCACTCTATATAAGCCGCCACCCTCCTCTAGGACAAGGGTTCGCACCCCCTGTAATTCAACACACACAATCCAATCGACCGCCTCCGGGCACCGAGACGTAGGGCTATTACTTCCTCCGAGAAGGGCCTGAACTCGTAAACCTCGTGTGTACACCTTCATCATAGCTAAGATCTTGCCTCTCCATACCTACCCCCCTTTCTACTGTTAGTCTTAGGACCACGACAAGGGGTCCTCCTCCATGTTGTCAAAACTGCGGCCGCGGGATTGGGACTGCGATTGCGATTGCGCAACACGTAGCAGGCCACAGCGGAAGCAACACCTTTATTTTGGTGCTGGATGACTCGACGAGCGGCTACAACATGTACAAGCTTGACGCCGATGACATCTCGGACGACTCAGGAAGAGGAGGAGAGCGTGAGCTTCCCGAGCCCGCTGCCGTCCAGATGAACTCGCCGGTGTGCGCCCCATGGACTTCGCCGCTCTGGGCGCCGGCATCTTCGCCACACCTGATCCATGTTATTACCACTCCGGCGACCGCAATTATGCTCCCCCAACCATCGTCTACAACACGAGGACCGCTGCCATGGCTGCAGTCCGGCCCCTTCCATATGGGGTCCCTGCCTTGAGGACCACCATGGCTGCCTGTGGAAAGCTATACGCCTTAACAAATCAGGTGCTCAGCTTGCAGGCCCTGTTGTGGGCTCCCATCGACGGTAGATGGAACGATCAAGAGAGGGATTGGATATGGAACACCGTGCCATCACCGCCCCTGTGCACCGGGATGGATGTCGTCGCCTACGCTTTGCACCTGGACGGACGCACCATCTTCATGTCCACCGCCTCCGTTACCCATTGCTTGTGTTAGACTTAGAGATATATTTGTTTGTAATCTCAACTACTTATCTCTTCCTCTCCCTTGTAACCTACTATCTCTTATCCGACCGAATCCAAGCGATTGGTAGAAGACTTGTAAACCACGGCAGGGGTGATTCCTGCCCTCGATCAATAAAACCCCGTGGCTCCTCTACAGAGGAGTAGGAAGGCTTCCACAAAATACATCTTACATGGTATACAGAGCCACGCGTCTTCCTATCGTCTAGCGAACCAGAAACCCTAACACCCTTCCATCGCCATGGCTATGAGCTCAAGCGCCGTCGGCCTCAACCTAGGTGCTCCACCAACAGAGAAGCTCGCAAGGGGGAACTACCTCCTATGGAAGGCGCAGGTCATGCCGGCACTGCGAGGCACGCAAGTGACCGGCCTCCTAGACGGCAGCGACGCCGCACCGCCAAAGACCACAGAAGTCACCAAGGCGGACAAAACCATGGCCATAGAGCCCAATCCTCTGTATGGTCCGTGGTTGTCGAAGGATCAGCAGGTTCTGAGCTACCTGCTGAACTCTCTCACTCAGGAAATCCTGGCGCAAGTCATCGGTAAGGACAATATCTTTGATCTCTGGACTCTCTTACCACTTTATTCGCCGTGCAGTCACAATCCCGCATAACCAATCTACGGATGGCCATCTCCAACACCAAGAAAGGAAACATGTCAAGCAACGCTTTCATCGCCAAGATGAAAAGCCTCGAGGACGAGCTAGCTGCGGTTGGGCGTCCTGTAACCGATCTGGAGATGATGGACTACATTCTTGCTGGCCTTGATCGGGACTATGATCCCATCATGGCAGCAGTCGGCGCCATCAAGAACTCCATCATCGTCGACAACCTCTTCGCATAGATCGCTGTGTTTGATCAGCTGATGGAGATGTTGGGCGATGGTCCAGCAGGATTCCGCTCCTCTGCCAACACCGTCTACAGAGAGCGCGGGCAGTCCCGCGGCAGGGGAGGCCGTGGCCGAAGCAATATAGGAGGACGTGGTCGAGGAAACCGCTCCTCTCCTTCCCCGAGTCGTGGGGGTGGCGGTGGCCGTCATCAGCAACGGTATCGCCCTCAACCACAACAATAGCAACAGCAAGAAGGCGACTACCCTGAATGCCAAATCTGCTACAAGTTCCATGCTGGTGGAGATAGAGCCTGTTGGCATCGGTATGATGATGATCATGAAGAGAAGAAAGCAGCCAACCTCGTCACCAACAATTATGGCATCGACACCAACTGGTATGCTGACTCCGGCGCCACTGAGCATATCACGGGGGAGCTCGACAAGCTGACGATGCGGGAAAGGTACCACGGCGGTGATCAGATACACACGGCAAGTGGAACTGGTATGGACATTACTCATGTTGGAAATTCAATTGTCAAAACCCCCGTTAAAGATCTACATCTTAACAATGTCTTACATGTTCCACATGCCTCCAAAAATCTTGTTTCTGTTCATCGTTTTGCCCTTGACAACAATGTTCTCATAATATTTTATCCTCACTCTTTTGTGATCAAGGACTTGGCAACGAGGAGGGTCATCCTTAGAGGAAAGTGTGAGGGAGGCCTATATCCACTCATATCATCTTCATCTCCATCATGGTCAAATAAACAAGCATGGAGTGTCACCAAACCTTCCTCGGCAAGGTGGCATAGTCGTCTGGGTCATCCCTCTTCAGTTATAGTTCAACATGTCCTTAGCAAGAATAATCTCCCTTATGAGTCTAGCGTTGAGTCGATTTGTGATGCTTGCCAGCAAGCGAAGAGTCACCAATTACCTTATCCTATATCAACAAGTGTTTCTACAGCTCCTTTGCAGCTTATTCTCTCAGATGTATGGGGACCAGCTCCCACATCAGTTGGTAGATTCTCATACTATGTTAGCTTCATTGATGATTATATCAAGTTCACCTGGATCTATTTGTTAAAGAAACGATCTGATGTTTTCCAAATTTTTACCAACTTCCAAAATCTTGTTGAACGCCAACTAGACTCAAAAATTCTTGCCATGCAAACCGACTGGGGTGGTGAGTATGAGAAGCTAAATTCTTTTTTTTCAAAAAATTGGAATCTCTCACCATGTCTCTTGTCCCCATGCTCATCAGCAAAACGGGTCGACTAAACGTAAACATCATCATGTTGTTGAGGTAGGATTAGCACTCCTAGCCAATGCTTCCATGCCCCTAAAATTCTAGGATGAAGCTTTCCTCACCGCCACATATCTCATAAATATTCGACCCAGTAAAGTCATCAAATTCGAAAGTCCCATCACACGTTTGTTTGGAACCAAACCAGACTTCAAATCTCTATGAGTCTTTGGTTGTGCATGTTGGCCGAACCTAAGACCGTACAACACACGCAAACTTGCGTTTCGTTCAAAAAAAGTGTGTTTTGGGGCGATAGCCCTATGCACAAAGGAGTCAAGTGCCTAGATGTTCCCACAGGCCGAGTTTATATATCTCGAGACGTAGTGTTTGATGAATCAGTTATCCCTTTTGAATCTCTCCATCCCAATGTCGACGCTCTTCTTCGTCAAGAGATTCTACTTCTTCCATCTACACTTCGAGCTTTTGATCACGGGGGAAACAATTGCACAAACCAACATGATGATAATATTCCTGCTGGAACCAGTTCGTGTCTTCCGTGTGTGCATGTACCTGAAGAAAACAGAGTTCAAAATGATCAGAATGCTCAAAATCTCATCCAAAATGAGGCCATATTTCATGTAGAAGAAGAAGATGAAGCTGGCGTAGCGTTCGAGGATGATCTGGCGGCGCCTGCCACCCCTGCTCGTCAATCTCCCTCGGATTACGCGCGAATATCCTCGTCGGATCACGAACCGGTCGGCCTGGAGAGCCAGGCGTGAGCGAGCCATCCCGCAGCCGCCACGTCCTCACGCGGAGGACCCCCCTCAAGCGGCCCGCGCATGCAGCCAATCACTGCGAGGCGTGGCGAGCACATGCAGCCGGAAGGCCCACCCGGCGCAGTTGGCGCGGGATCAACTGCGGCAATAGGTGGTGCAGCTGTGGAAGAACAGACCACACCTGTCACCGCTGGATCTGGTGCGGCAACGCCTGCCTCTTCTCCAGGATCCCCTGCAACTAGCGAATTTGTGCGCCCGCGTGTACAACAGCAACCAACCACATCCAGAGTCACAACTCGACTACAAAAAGGTATCAAAAATCCAAAAATAAGAACTGATGGCACTATATCGTATTGTATGTTGTGCATTTTAGGAGAGCCAACAAAACTAGATGATGCATTTGGAGATCAAAAGTGGAAAAAGGCTATGGATGAGGAGTATATGTCCCTGATGAAAAACAAGACATGGCATTTGGTACCATATCAGAAAGGTAAAAACATCATTGATTGTAAATGGGTGTATAGGATCAAGAAAAAGGCAGATGGCTCCATTGATAGGTATAAAGCACGTCTTGTTGCTAAAGGCTTTAAGCAGCGTTATGGTATTGATTATGAGGATACATTTAGTCCTGTGGTAAAAGCTGCAACCATAAGACTTGTGCTAGCTATTGCTGTGTCTAGGGGATGGAGCTTGAGACAGCTAGACGTAAAGAACGTGTTTTTGCATGGTGTTCTGGAAGAGGAGGTCTACATGAGGCAACCACCAGGTTATGAAAGCAAGCAAAAACCACATTATGTATGCAAGCTTGATAAATCTCTATATGGCTTGAAACAAGCACCTAGAGCATGGTATTCCAGGTTAAGTATGCAGTTGAAACACCTTGGCTTTATTGCATCAAAAGCTAACACATTTCTCTTCATATGCAATAAGGCAAATACTATCATCTTTGTGCTCATATATGTTGATGATATTATAGTTGCAAGCTCTTCTCAGAATGCTATTGATGCTCTCTTACATGATCTAAGCTCAGAATTTGCTTTAAAGGATCTTGGTGATTTGAGTTTCTTTCTAGGCATTGAAGTTAAGAAAGCTCAGGATGGTATAGTGTTGAAACAGGAAAAATATGCCACTGAACTCTTGGCTCGGATGGGAATGAAGGATTGCAAGCCTTCACCCACACCATTATCTTCATCAGAACAATTGTCATCTTATGAAGGGGAACCACTTAATGAAAAGGAAAGTACTAGATACAGGAGTGTTGTTGGAGCCTTGCAATACTTAACCTTGAGATGACCATATATCTCATTTTCTGTTAACAAAGTATGTCAATACCTACATGCTCCTACTTCTGCTCATTGGACAGCTGTCAAAAGGATCATACGGTATATTAAGCATACTGTAGGTTTGGGGATATATTTCAAACGTTCCAATTCTACACTTGTTAGTGCTTTTTCTAATGCAGATTGGGCAGGCTGCAGTGATGATAGAAAATCCACAGGAGGGTTTGTTGTTTTCTTTGGTTCTAACCTCATTTCATGGAGTGCCAGGAAACAAGCAACAGTGTCAAGGTCAAGTACTGAAGCCGAGTATAAATCATTGGCAAATGCTACTGCAGAGATTATTTTTGTTGAGTCTTTGCTTGAAGAATTGGGTGTAAAGCGACATCATGCTTCATGTCTATGGTGTGATAACTTGGGTGCTACTTATTTAAGTGTCAATCCTGTTTTTCATGCCAGAACCAAGCACATCGAAATAGACTTTCACTTTGTACGAGAAAGAGTTGCAGAGAAGAAGTTGGAGATACATTTTATTCCTTCCAAAGATCAAGTAGCTGATGGGTTCACCAAAGCTCTACCGTACAAGCCGTTTGAAGCATTCAAGAACAATCTTAATCTAGGATAGGTAGTTCAGATTAAGGGAGGGTGTTAGACTTGGAGATATATTTGATTGTAATCTCAACTACTTATCTCTTCCTCTCCCTTGTAACCTCCTATCTCTTATCCTACCGAATCCAAGTGATCGGTAGAAGACTTGTAAACCACGGCAGGGGTGATTCCTGCCCTCGATCAATAAAACCCCGCGGCTCCTCTACGGAGGAGTAGGAACACTTCCAGAAAATACATCTTACAGCTTGGACACCAGCAATGGCTCGTGGAAGGAGCTCGGGGATTGGGTTCTGCCTTTCAAAGGCCAGACATACTTCGACGCCTACTTGGATGTGTGGGTTGGGAACTTGGGATCTATCACAAGGAGGAAGGATACGTCTGCTGCTGCCCAGTCGCCTCTCGCAGCACTACCGCCGTCCGGCCGCCGGATTGCAGGATGCTCAAGGAGAAGTTGTTCCACCACAATAATGAGGAGATGTGGTGACCGGCGGTCGGTACCTGAAGACCACCCTTAGAGCATCTCCACTGGCCTCCCAAAGAGGCCTCCCAGGGCGCCTTTTTTTAGCACCGGCGGCAAAAAATCGGCCCAGTCGCCCCCCCCCCCCCCGGGTCCTTGTTTACCGTTGGTTTGGGCGAAATAATAGCCGGCGAACTCGAGCCGAACCCAGTTCCCTGGGGGGGCACCTGGGGGCGCCGACCAAAGTGAAAAGGTATGTGGGCCCGCTCTGTCGGCGATAGATAGGCCTTTTCCCGCCGTTTCCCGCTTCCCTCCATTTCCTCATTGCTTCCCCCTTCTGCCCCGCCACTCCCATCATTCTTCTCCCACTACCCGCCATCCGGCCGGCATTGCCGCCGAAGAAGTATTCGGCCACTCGCTCCGCCGCAACTGCCGATTCCACCCAGCCGAAACAGAGGAAGCCGAGGGCGCCGCAGGCAAAACCACCGGGCATGTCCAACACCGAGTGGAGGGCGGAGGTTCAGCGCCGGGAGGCTGTCACCACCAACCGGCGGAACAGGCTCAACGCCAAGAAGGCCAGGGACACGGCGGCGGTGGTGGAGCAGGCAGAGGCGTCTCGCGTGGGGATGATGAATCCGCCCGGCCATGCCCCGCAAGCTATGTGGAGAGCCAACAGAGCGTCCCGTCGCTGTTAAACTTCTCGGCGCCGCCCTGGGGGTACGCACCCTCGCCTGGCTACTCCGACGGCGACGTGCGTGATGGATTCAACTCCAACATCACGTTCCCACATGGCGCGTCGCCGCGTGCCCACCCTCCGATCTGAACCCCAACCAGCGCACTCCCTCGCCCGCGTTCGCCGGCCTCCACGCCCAGTACAACTACTCGCCACCGGCGTACTCAGCCTCGCTGACGCCGCCTTTGCGCCGGGGAGCCCAAACCTTCTCACAAGCCTCGGCGCCACATTTTGGCAACCCCAGCGCGACCGAGGCCAACCTGGACAAGATCATCACGAGCGGCTCGATCGCCGCCGTCTCCTACCCCGGGTTCCATGCGCTAGACGACACAATGGATACCGCCGTCGACATGGACGAGGAGCTCGATGATGCTGAGGAGGAGGATGAGGAGAAGGAGGAGGAGATGGAGCCAGCACCAGCGCAGGCGAGGAAAGGGGGAAAGAAGAAGCAGGAGGGCAATGCCAGGACAGGCGAGCCGCGCGTCAAGTGGACGTCCAAAGAAGACGAGTGACTCGCCGAAACATGGAAGACCACATCGAACCGATCACCGGCGTGAACCAAAACGTCGGTGCGTACTGGAGACAGATCAAGTTGGTGTTCGATGAGCGCAAGCTGGTCGACCCCTACTTCGCCACCATCCACATGCAGCGCGGCGAAAAGCCATGGCAAACCATTGGGCGGTCATCCAGGCGGCCTGCAAAAAATGGCATGGGATCATTGAGGAGATCGCGGCTCGCCTAGAAAGCGGCTCGCCTAGAAAGCGGCGCCAACGTCGAGGGTTAGGTATATCCAGCCGCAGGCTCACTTCTTTCGCCGTGCACGTCGTCGACACTTGTTCTTTCGCTACGCAGATGGTCCGGATGTTCAACATGTACCGCCAGGACAGCAACGACCAAGAGTTCAAGTTCCTTCACGTGTTTTCCTGGATCAAGTCATGCGAGAAGTGGAGGGATGTCCGGCTCACCCTCGCCAAGGCCAAGGAGACCTACAAGCCAGACGCGCCCGCCTCGTACGGGGCGGATGGGCGCCCTGACAGCAACAAAAGAGCCCAGACAGCGAGGAACGCAACACCAGCTACCGAACAGCTTCAATCATCGATCGAGCAGTGCATCACCGACACCAAGAGCAGGGCCGCAAGGAGGAAGGAGAAATCCGACGCTCGGTGGTCAGCGTTGATGACGACTAGCGCCATCAAACTCGACCTACTCCGGAAAAACATCGCAGCGAAGAAGAGGAACATCGACCTGGCATTCTTGATGGGGCGGACATGTCGACGATGGACGAGCAGGTCAAGGCGTAGTACTTGTCGGAGCGCGGCCTCATCTTGAACCATATGCCTTCGATCGACCGCCACACCTATGCCCATGCCGACCCCAACGCCGACACCCAGCCCAAGCGATGAAGCCACACCGACACGAAGCGCAGAAGCCATGCCGACACCGACCAGCCCGAGCACCGAAGCCACACCGACGCCGAGCACGCTGGCGGCGGCCAGTCCCACGCTAGAGGAGCCCGTCGTCTGATGCATTCCTTTGTCTACATGTCCTTTCTTTTGAACGTCGAACTTTCGTGTATGTTTGATCGCCGAACTGTGGCATGGTGATCGCTGGACTGTGGCAGATCGTTGATGATCTCCAAACTTGTGGCCTTTTTTTGGCAGTGGGAAGACAAGTTTGAATTTATGTGCATCTTGAGGCCGAAACCTAGGGTGCGGCTGGTAACTGAATCGCCCCCAGGGCGAAAAAACCGTCAGTGCATAGGCCAAAACGCATTCGCCGAGTGCGCTGGGGGGGGGATGAGTGGAGAAGCTCTTAGAGCAACTCCAACGGGGCGACCCATTTCATCCGTTGCCGTCCGTTTGGGTCGGCGCGGACACAAAAGGAAGCCCAACGCGCCAACCCAAACGGACGCGCGTCCGCTTTTCGTTCGCGGGTGACCCATTCCTGGCCCATTTTTGAGCCGGATTTGCGTCGACGCGGACACGAGACGGATGCGCGCGCGCCTACTCCTCTCCCTGGGCCCGCCGGTCGGTGGCAGCTAGCATCATTTCCCCCCATTTTCCCCAAAACCCTCCCGCCCGCATGCGCTCCTGCCCCACACCCGCCATGGACGACGACCTCGACCTTGATGCCGCCGCTGGGCTCGCCTCCCTCGCCCCGTCCGGCATGAAGACCACCCCCTCCGGCAAAGGCAATCCTCGTGCCCCGCACAAGACCGCCACCGCGACCAAGCCAAAGAAGGCGCTGATGCCCAAACAGCGGGCGGCGGAGTCGGCCAAGAGGAAGGGTCGGAGGCACGCCGCAGACACGAGGGGTGAAGCCGTCTCGGCTTCCACGTCGCCGCCACCACGCAGTAGGAGGTCCCCAACTCCCGCGTCGCGGCGGCAACGAGGGAGGCGCTCTATATGCTAGGGTTAAACCCTGGCCAGCACAGCCTCATCAACGTCGCCGTGGCCACCGCGGTCAGCACCGGCTCATCCGCGTCCCCTCGGATGGTGCTGCCCGACTCGCCCTACGCGTCAGCTTGCACCCCGGTGCCCAGCTTCCATGTGTACCCGCAGGCCTCCCGCCTCTCCGGGAGTGCTCGCCCGACATGAGCGTGGTGGCGCCTTCCACGCCCGCGCCCGTGCCCATTGACCTCAATGCCACACTGGTAGTCGGTGGCTCGTCATCCGGAGGCGCAAGGAAACGCATGCCACAGATGCCGGCCAACATGGTACCAGACGCCCGCAACCTGTTCGACAAAATGTCGGCCGCTGGTGACAAGGACTACATGCAGAACCTCATCTTTGAGGGCGGTGCGCCGGCCGCTGGCTACGACCCCGACGAGACACAAATCCAGGACGACCACGGGGCGTTCACGCCGGGCGCTGGCTATGATCCCGATCAGTCGGCCTTCATGCGTGATCAGGTCGGCATGGAACTGGACGGCTTCCCAATTGACCACGAGTTTTCGAACGAATACGGGCAAGAGGAAGAGGACGAGTGTTACATCAAAGTGGAGCCTTTGTTTGAGGACGAGCTCGCCAACCAAGCCGTCGGGCCGAAGCCGAGAAAGCGCACGAAGGTATACACGGCGGCCGAGGACAAGCTTCTTTGCGAGTGTTGGAGAGACATTGGACAAGACCCCAAGACCGGCGCTGAACAAAAGCATTCGACTTGTTGGATTCATGTCCACCGAGAGTTTCATGAGCTTAAGAAGTTTCCTCCTTACCAAATTGTGATCACGCGTCGGTGGGTGTCCATTTCGAAGCAATGGAGAGTGATCTAACAAGAGTGCAACAAGTTTTGTCCCACTCTTGAGAGCGTCAAGGCCCGCCCCATGAGTGGCATCGGCATGCAAGACAAGGTATGGCAGAAAACCGTCCTCTTTTGTGTCATCAAGTTCATGCTTGCGTGTTCATTTGCATAACATTTGTGTCAACATGCTTGCATGAAAACATTTGTAGGCATTTCAAGCTTTGGAGGCATTCAAGGTCCAACACAACGGCAAGTGCTTCAACCTCTCCCATTGCTTTAGGGTCATAAAAGACGAGGAGATGTTCAAGGCGCAATATGCCGCCCTTAAGTCGCGCGGGAGGAAGGAAGCTATGGAGGAGGTTGGGGATGGTGAGCCGGCTCGGCCACGGGGGAAGACCAACTCCAAGGAGGACAAGCGGGATGCGGCATCGAACGCCTTGATCGCAAGCGTGGAGGGCATGATGAACAAGAAGGACTCAAGAGAGGAGGAGCGCCACCGTTTCAAAGATGAGCAAATGAACGCCTCCATGGAGATCCAAATAAGGAGGCTAGAGATGGACGTGAAGAAGCAAGCCAAGATGCTTGAGTTGGAGGCGGAGAAGCAAGCCAAGATGCTCGAGATCGAGGCCGCCAACGCCAAGACCAAGGCCAAAGAAGTGGCACTCGCGACCATGATGACCGGGGTGGATATCATGAAGGTGTATCTCAACACCGTGTCGCCAAGGAAGAGGCCGTGGTTCGAGAAAATTCAGGCTGACATGCTCAAGTTCACCGATGAGTGATCTTGTGGCCGCGAGCGTCTTCTTTTTTGTATGCCGGCTTGCGTGCTGGCATGACCACGGGGCCGCGATGGCGTGGTCGAACTCAAGTCCCACCCCTTTTTGTGTGCTAGCATGTGTGCCGGCCGCTGACGAGTGCGCCATCATGAACTGTGTGGTGATATTTTTTGAAGCTGGCAATTTATGCCAGCGCTGGCATGGTGTCAACATGAGACATGGCTGCTGGCATGATCTATGGCCACAGGCCTTTTTTTAAAATTGAGTGCGGACATGAAAATGGGTCGGCGCGTTGGGCGCGCTACCGATCCAAATGCAAAACAGGGCGGACGCCAGGCGGGCGGCCGAACCAAACAGACATAAAGCGGATAAATGTGCCGACCCGGCCCATTGGAGTTGCTCTTACCTACATGGGCAAAGGCAGGCTTTGCCTCGTCGAGAACATCTTGCGCCGCAAGAATGCTCTCGACAGCATGCTCCATGTCACCTTGTTTAGCCTCTGAGCTTGACCGCGTGGGAGAGCTCCGGACCAAGGATCGGCCCTGCACTAGGTCCTACTAGCTATGCCCGCGCGGCGGCACGCCGCGCCCTGTTGATTCATTGCTGTGAAATTGGTTCGACATTGCTAATGAAATTTGTGATGTTGTGTGAGGTGTTGCTGAGTTGAGATACCTTTTTTTCAATCCGATGTGATTCAATATAGAAGATATGTTTGTGAAATTGTACAGTCATAATAAGGCAAGTAATGATGCGCTGTTAGTAAATTTCCTTAATATTTTCAATTGTAAATACCTCTTCCCACATAGCATTTGTGTGATATACTCCTCTATTATAGTTTACACTGAAAAGAAACAAAGAAGTTAAACAAATGTTCAATAGAAACTACTGTCAAATCTAAAGTTAATTCATTGAGAAGAGTATGAGGAGATGTTATATAGATGCTACTTATTTCGTTGACAGGAGCATGATGAGATGTTACATGCTAACTGATTTCTCTGTTCGCTTGTTTGGAGCAGTGTGGCTGATTTTATCCCTAAAACTCCCAGCTCTCCATAACAGAACAAAGCTGCAAGTTTCAGATCACATCATTAAATATCTTGAAGAATTAAACGACAAAAAAAATGCTATTTCATTTTACAGCAAAATAAAGGAACACGTAGCTAGATGCATCAACACTATAAAAGTATAAATGGACAAACTGAACTAAAGACTACTTTGTGATCCTTCGAAATTCATTCACAACCGAAACCATGAAATAAAGCAATTCAAGGATCTTACAGAAGATAGTGGAAGCACGACAGGGGAAGGGATTTTGATCGTTGTAAGCTGACCAATGATAACCCAGAAAAAATAAGATCGTAAGATATTTGCACAAAATAATTAGAAGAAATCACTTACGTTACATGAGTTCTGATATGAATCCATATCAGTTTTTCACTCAACTGTCCGTCATGCAAAAATGGCCACCCTTATTTAACATGGCACCACAAAGGTACTCTATGTATAAATGGAATGAGTTATATATTTGGCAGGTACACGATTACAGGATCTACCATCAGTGTATCGAGATTCTGCCCCATTATACTAAAGAATGATTTTACTGAACAATAGCACTTGCAGGAAAAGATCAAGGTGTACTTTGGTTGAATATGAAAGCGTGGAATTACATTATAGTACCAAAGAACGATTTTACTGAACAACAACACTTTCAGCAAAAGACCAGGCTGTACTTTGGTTGGATATTAAAGTGTGGAATTAAGTTTGTGTACTATTTTCTGCTCAACTCTTACGGTTTCCAGTACTTAATCAGAAATGTACTATACCCATCTAATTGAATGCTTACTTGACACTAAGAAAACTGAAAAGCGTCCCATTCTATTCAAAATGCCCTGCTTTTGATCAGAAATGCATTAGACCCAGCTTTCAAGCAACTTGACTGAATATCTGAATCTTTACTTAACACTGAAAATTAAAGACCATCTCACTATTCAAAATGCCTAGTTTTTAGAGTAACCTCTTAGCAGCCATGATCTTGCAACACTTATTAATTTTTATTTAAAAAAATTGGAAAATAGATAAACATAACTTTGACGAATGTTCCTGAAAAATGATACCTTTATTCGACAGTGAGGCCAGCACAGAAAGAGTTCCACAAGCTTTAGCTTTAGCGCCAAATGATTCAACTGATGCTCCTGCAAGCTTCTGAATTCACAAAGATTGTGCCGCCCAAAAGTGAGGGAGAGAGAGATTGCTCATACAAAGTAAGCATCAGGAAAGAACACAAGTATATAGCAACATAATTTCCGGACTGAGCTGATTATTTTTGCCTGCAACCGTTCAGACATTACGCCGAACACTTGGCCTGCGTCGGAGCAGTCGTCGCGCAGGGCGGTCAGCTGCGCCCAGAACGATGCTTAGCCCATGGCGAGCTCCTCCACATTGAGCACTTGAGCTCCACCTGCAGGGAAAGCAGTAAGCCACAAGAAGAAGTGTCTACGACTGGCGGGGCGGGAGTCGCGGGTCTGACCATGGTCGCTGCTGCGCCTGTTGTCTGGCATGTGGACATCCATCGACTGCAACGGAGGCAGTGAAGATAGTAGGAGGAAGGAGGCTAGGGGCACATACATGAGACACCGGTGGAGGATGCAGGGCGCCGGCGGCCGCACTGTCGCGTCCCGTGCCGAGCCGCCATTCTCCACATCAGAAGAGGGATAGGAGAGGTTGGAAACATCCCCGCTGCCAGTACTGCCCGTTGCTACATGTTGCATCCACACCGCACGTCGCCACTCATGGTCACCGCGCGCACGCGCAACCCGCCATCGCATTGTGAGCTTGGCCTAGACGCGATCACACGAGAGCTGTGCCGATGCCCACCGCCAGCGGTAGAACTGCGAGCCACCTACACCTCCGCCGCGCGCTGCGTGAACCACTGCATGGCCTCGTGCTCACTGCTGCAGTGCCAACACCGGGCGGAGCAGGAGGACGACGACCAACGACAGCTCCACGCAGCCAAGGAGGCCGACCCGGATGCCGCGGCCCATTACGACAGCAGGAATAATGAACCATGAAGCTAGTATAAACAAGAAGAAAGAAACGAACCAAAGAAAGTAGGCGAAGTACAGGAAGAAAGAACACCTATATATAGTGTACAAAGGGATGGAGAGTATGAAACAAAATCAAACACAAAGTATTATTGGCCAGTCACGTACTCAGGCACCGCGTTCCGTCTCGGCTGCATGCACCTTGTCGTCTTGTCGTTGGATCCAAGTGCCAATCCCCTGATCATGATCACCGCTTCGGGCAGTTGCAATTGGCCAAGCGGCGTGTTCCCATTCATCCGCATGCATGCAGTAGCTGATTTAACCACGTACCTTTTCGCCTTGCATCTGAACGTATGTGCGCAGCGCTGACCACCGATTTGCTCTCATTTCTTAATCACTGTACATGGTTCCTCTGGCATGCAAACACATACATATATTTTCTGTGACACAACCTGGCCTACTGCATGCTAGAACGGCGTAAAAAGGGAAAGCAAAATTGAGAACTAACACAACACGTCAAGCACATACATCTTGAACAGCTAGAGCCACACGGTGAAGGAGCAAGCAAGTTCAAAAATTTTACAAAACAAACTACGGCCACACATGAGTTTCTACCCCGCCACATCCCAATTTAATACACGTGCCCTCATGCCGTTAGTCTATGGGTTGCTTTCACCCAAGTGGTGAAACCTCAACGCAAAAACTTCCCCGGATATAGAGGCTTGGGTATGCAGTGTCCAAGAACACCATGTTGTTCTGTCATGCAGCATTCTGGATGTAATTAGGACCAAAGAGCGTGTCCGACAGATCCCAAAATGGCTCCTCTTTGTATGCATATTGATCACACCCTCCTCCTGTTTTTCTGCAACTGCGCCCGTGCCTGGCCCATTTAATCCTGGCCGGGCCGGACTGGCCCATCTGGCCAGGTTTGAGCGCAGCGCCTCTCTAGCCCTGGCACAGCCGGCCGGTCGCATTGTCCGCCACCACCCCCGTCCCTTGGAAACATGCACTTATTGACTGCCATCTGGCCAAATGTGTCTGGGCCATGGTAGCTGAAGATTAGTTCAGCACATGGTGACCATCAAGACTGATGATACTCGACTTTGGTTAGTGGAACTACAGGAATCAGCGAATGAAGAACAGTTGATCAAAGCAATAGCAAGTCTCTGGTCTATATGGTGGGTTCGGAGGAAAGCTATACACGAGCAGCAGTACTAGTCGCCACACTTGACGGTGTGCTTTATTAACAAATAGTATATCTCGGATCTTGAGCTCGTACCAATGAGGCACAGGTCAGTAAACCGGTCGAGCCAGGAGCCTTCTAGGCAGCGGACGAACAGGTGGACTGCACCTTCAGCAGGCTGGGCAAAGGACTCTGAAAGTGGTGCAATCGGGGTGGTTTGCCGTGATTATACTGGTCTTTTTCTGGCTGCTTAAGCGGTGGTGATGCAAGATCTAATTACCCAGAGACGTTAGAAGCAATGGCTTGCAGTGAAGGCTGTCCTTGGCGCTCAATTTGAATCTTCAGAGAGTTCAGATTGCTACAGATTGTGCTAAACACACTGAAGAACCATATTCCGGCCCAAGCAAAGTGATCGTGGATGAGATCAAGACGAAGGTTGCAGATGTCTCCATCTTCATATGAGATCTGTGTGAATGTAATCGCGAAGCACATATACTCGCAAAAGCTGCTACTACACATTAGATTTTGGTCGCCATCTTTGGTTACTAGTACACCGGACATCATTTGTATCCCTATGACTATCGGTTTTGAATAAAGCAGCTTTTAGCCCTAAAAAACGTCCCTAACTAGAGTGCGCCACGGAGATGGTTGCCGAGTTGGATTTTTCGTCTCAACCGATTCAAATCGGTCTTCCTCATCGATCACCAAAGGTACTAAGCCGATCTTCCTTATCAATTAAGACTTGGATTCCCACAGCTCCCTCTACATAAATCTCCCACCACAAATTAACCAGATCTTCATATTCCAGGTTAGAGATCCTTGGATTGGATTAGCGGCGATGGGCAGCAGGCTCGAGAAGACTCGCTCCTCTTCCTCGTCTAAACGGCGGCGTCGGCGGAGTTATGATTGCGCGGAGAGTAGCCGGAAACGGCGGCGGCGGAGTTCTGATTGCGCTGCAGGGCACGGCGCAAGCAGCACCTTTATTTGGCGCTGGACGACTGGGAGGAGGGCTATCACATATACAAGCTCGACGCCGATGAGATCTACTCAGGAGGATTGCACGAGCTTCCCGAGCCCACCGCCGCCCGGATATACTCGTCGGTGCATGGCCCCAAGGATTTCGCTGCTCTGGGCACCAACATCTTTGTCACCCTCAACCTTCGTTACTACTTCGAAGACGACGATGACGCTCCCGCTCCCCCAACCATCGTCTACAACACCAAGACCGAAGCCCTCCGCGTGGGCCCGCCTCTTCCGTCTGGGATCCCTGCCTTTTGGGCCGCCATGGCCGCTGGTGAAAAGCTATATGCCTTAACAACTGAGGTGCTCAGCTTGCAGGCCTTGTCGTGGGCTCCCAGGCCAGCAGCCATCCATGGAACCTACGGGGTGATGAGATGGACTGGTCATGGAACAGCGAGCCATCACTGCCGCCGTGCAGTGGGTTGGATGTCGTCGCCTACGCGCTGCACCCGGACGGACGCACCATCTTCATGTCCACTGCCTCTGTCACCCATTCCTTCGACACTGGCAATGGCCTTTGGAAGGAGCTTGGGGACTGGGTGTTGCCGTTCAGAGGACAAGCCTACTTCGACGGCAGCCTGGATGCATGGGTCGGGATTCATCACAAGGGCGAAGGGCACGTTTGCTGCTGCCCGGTCGCCTCCCGCAGCGCCGCCGCCGAGCGGCCGCCGGACTGCAGGATGCTCAAGGAGAAGCTGTTCCGCCGCAACAATGAGGAGCCGTGGATGGGTGGCGGCCGGCACATGGATGTCACTCTCACCTAAATGGGCTGCAACAGATTTTGCCTCGTCGAGAACATCTTGCGGCACGAGAAGCCGGTCGACAGCATGCTCCATCTCACCTTGTTTGGCCTCGAGTATGATCGCGAGGGAGAGCTCCGGACTAAAGCTCGGCCCTGCACCAGGTCCTATCCGGTGTCCAAGAACACCATGCTGTTCTCTCATGCAGCATTCTGGATGTAACTACTTCCTCTGTTCCTAAATATTTGTCTTTTTGATGTTTCAAATAGACTACCACATACGGATGTATATAGACATATTTTAGATTGTAGATTCACTCATTTTGCTCCGTATCTAGTCATTTGTTGAAATCTCTAGAAAGACAAATATTTAGGAACAGAGGGAGTACTAATTAGGACCTAACACAGCTGGTTCCTCCTGTAGTATGCATATTGATCGCATCATATTCATACCCTCCTTCAAAACTCCTCTTTGTTTTTTATCAAAGCAGCATTTTACATGTTCTAGATGCCATCATCACTCAAAATGCAGTTACAGAAGAAGGGTGTGGTCTCACATGCATAAAAGAGGGAGAGGAACCAGCTGTTTGCTATTGATGTCAGTTCTCTTTCTCATGCATTTTATTCTTTTTCATGTTGCATGTACCGGCCGGTGCTTCTATGGAAACCACAATGGTGTAATTTATCAGCCTTTTTATGTGGATTAATCTTCAGTTCGTTCAAGTTTAGTTTGATGTCTCGACTAGTGACTTTTTGTTTGTGTAGTGGTGTTCGTTTCATCAGCAACTCATTTTCGCTTCCCTGATTTATTAATTTTATTTAGTTGAATATATAAATTCTAGTGTCAAAAATTTTGGCTGCTATTTCACCAAAGCCAAGTTGGGCTTTAAAATGAATGGAAAACATAATCTTGCGAAAATTAAAATTGTGGGCTTGGGAAAATGATTTGACCAGACAACAGTATGGTTCCTCTTGTATGCCCATCGTCTCATAATTGGTGTTCTGGATGTAGTAGTTAGACCTAATAGCATCTTTAACAGATCTCAATATGGTTCCTCTTGTATGCATATTGACCAGACCACACCCTCCTTCTGTAGCTGTATATTTTGTTCCTCTTGTAATTAGATGTTCTATATTTCATTACTCAAAATGCAGTTATAGAAGGAGGATATGATACACATTTGGGATGCTGGACAACACTACGTCCGTGCTCAACGCCGCCGCCACGCCAGGAACTGCCCTCGCCCCTGGTGTCCGCGCCGTCCTCGCCACAGTGGCTGCCATCTCGAGGACACCTCGGCCCATCCCAAATAGCAAACCATCACAAATGAGCAGCGTGCTTAAATATAAGATGGCAGGAACAAAAATCACTTTAATTGCTTTGTGCATGTTTATCTCTTGTTAGCATTCCAAATTTCTTATCTGCAAACACCACTGAAATCGTGGAGTCCAATTTCATTCTTGACGAGAAATTAGTTGAGTTGTAGATTTCAGTGGCACAACGACTACTCTCAGTAAATTAGTGGCACGACTCCACAAAGTCCAAAGAATGCATGCATAGACAAAATTTAAAGCAGTATGGTTCTTATTAGCAGGCCAAAACCTGGCAATAGAGAAATAATTTGATCCAAATTAAATGGAGAAAAAACATCTGAGACATGGGTCCAGATTTGCTTAGCCACCACACAATCGAAGAAAAGATAATCAATGGTCTCATTATCAGAGCAATACACACATTCATGAGGTTTCTCAATGGGAGAATATCAGGTGAGACCATCGCTTGGGTGCTACCATGATACCAGTTTGAAAATTTTAATTTTACATGTGTCAAAAAAATTCAAAAAAAATTGTGAATGTTCATCACATATTTTTCTACAACCTCTAGAAAATTCAGATCAAAATCCGAATGCACAAAAAGAAACAAAAAAGAGAAATCCAACGTGAATAGTGGCAATAAAGACAAAAGGGTGAATAGTGTAAAAAAACAACACTATTCACATCTGGATTTCTCTTTTTTGTTTCTCTTTGTGCATTTCAGATTTTGATCTGAACTTTTTAGAGGTTGTAGAAACATGTGTGATGAACATTCACAATTTTTTTTGACACATGTAAAATTAAAAAATTTAAACTGGTATCATGGTAGCACCCAAGTGATGGTATCACCTGATATTCTCTCGTTTCTCAATGCCTCTTTTAGCTAGGTTATCTTTAGTCATTTTTTTGTTTTTTTTGTTTTTTTTGTGAGTTAGTCATTTATTTGTTGTGAGAAAGCAGCAAAAGGAAGACCTGGACTCTATGTAATCT
>NC_057813.1:73263676-73270536 GCF_018294505.1 Triticum aestivum | reverse complement strand
GGCTGCCTCCCGCCACTGCCTCGTGGCCTCGCCCCGCCGCCCCGCCTCTCACCGGCAACCGCCGCCGTCGCCGCCCTGTATGGCCGCCTCCGGCCGTGAAGCTCCGCCGGAGCGCGCCCCGTCGCTCCTCGGCGCGGCTCCGGCCAAATCCGGCGACCCCACGCCCGGATCCGGCGATTTCCCTCCTCTGGCGAGCTCTTCCCCCCCTCTTCGGCAAGTCCTCCGGCGTATTTCGGCCCTGCCTCGACGTGCGTGCCCGGGTCAACTCAGATTCGGAGGTGGTATTTTGCCTAAGTCCTCGAATCTGCTAATATTTTCATGCCATGTTCGTCATGCCGTATCTCTGCATCCGTAGCTCCGTTTTGTGCGTGTAATATGTCAAATTGTTCGCCTCAATGAGTACATCATTTCATTCCGTTGCATTATATTCATTTGAGGTCATCTAGATGCCTGAATCTTTGTTGTAAGAGTGCTTCATGATGTTTTCTGCTGTCCGTTAACAGAACGAGCTCTTTTGTCATTTTTGCCACGATTGATGTGTGCATCCTATGAGGTTGATGTCTACATGTGTTTTGATCTATGCTATGTCTTATTTACAGTGGTGTATGCCATGTATTTTTGTGATCAATGTGGTGACTAGCACAAGCATGCAAACTAGGCATCGTGATGTTGCTGATTTTAGTCCCTGTTCTGCTGTTATTTTGATGCCATGTAAACTTGATGCTACAGAGAGATCCATGCATATTTTAAGATACTTTAGTAAGGTTGTTTTGAACATATGGTTATTGTCTATCCATCCGTGCCCTTGGTTGAAATTATGGAGTAGTCTAGCATGTCATTTGAGTGCTCTACTTTTGCTTCAAAATGTTTCCTGGCAGATTGTTTACATGTTATTCAATTTGGCCAAGCTTGTTGTAGTTGATCCTTGCATGCTATGGACTTGTTCTTGACTTTGTTTGTTTCACAAACATGTCTTCTTGATGATGCTATGCTTATATTGTCATGCAATGACTTGTGGTGAGTGATTCGAGCTTGTTAAGTAGGGTTCATGATGTTGTTGTTTTGCTAGGCTGAATCTGTTATTTCGTGATGCTATATAAACACTGCTACTAATCATTCTATGCATAATCTGGAGATGTTCTATAAACATGTTTTGTTCTACATGTCATCCTCTATCCATTCATGCCCCTGGTTGCATTTATAGGTTGCTGTAGCTTGTTGTAATCTTGCTCTAAAGTTGCTTCATAATGTTGTTGTCAGCCTGTTTACATTAAGTTCAGTTGTTACCGTGGTTGTTCCTAGTGTTCCATGCATCCAATTACCTTGCTATTGCCATGCTTAGCTTCACAAATATGTCTTCTTACTGTTGGTTGCCTTGCCATGCCATGTATTGCTCTGTAGTGAGTTGCACAAGCTCATCTACATGCCTTCATAATTCTGTTTCTGCCATGTTTGAATCTGTAATATAACTTGCTATGTTTACGTGGGTGCCATCATATTTTCTGATCCCTTTTGGCTTATGGTCGGTAAGGGTCTTTTGATCTATGCTTTGAGTAGATTCATGCCATGCCTTTGTTTGCCATGATAAGTTACTGTAACATGTTGTTTGATAGCTCTGAACATTGCATCGTGATGTTATTTTCTGCAAAGTCTGAAATTGTTATAACTTGCAATCTTACCATGTGTGTTTGAGCATGTTCTAGTGATTTCTAGAGTTAGCTCAGTGTTCATGTTTTGTAATGCTTTACCTGTACATCATGCCCATGTCTTTTGTTTTCATATTGTGGTGCTATAGCATGTTGTTTGATGCTTGCAATATGCCTAGTTGCTGTTTTGGACAGATTGTTGCTATAACTTGTTTCATGTGTGTGTGTTGAACCGTTGCTCCGTTTTGAGTGTGCTCTATATGAAACTTGCTTAGAATTGCATGTAGTTTCATATTATCATGTTGCATCCTTGTTTTGAGGTGTTTGCTTGATGTTTGGGTGCATTTTGCATCAATGCCATGTTGATCTTGTTTTGCTCATATCTTCTAGGCCGTAGCTCCATACTAAATGAACTTTATATGTAACTTGACTAGAATCTCGTGTAGATCATCTTGGTGCATCTTAACTTGCTGTTTAACTACTTGAACAT
This sequence comes from Triticum aestivum, assembly GCF_018294505.1. Classification (NCBI taxonomy): domain Eukaryota; kingdom Viridiplantae; phylum Streptophyta; class Magnoliopsida; order Poales; family Poaceae; genus Triticum; species Triticum aestivum. Next base: position 73,268,400 of record NC_057813.1, on the reverse strand, counting down.
AATGTTTATTCAGATATGGACCAATTTTGAAATTTGCATATGAGGACTTACCGGAATTGTTATATGTTGTTCCCGGCCTCATTTAAACTTGCTTTGATGTGTTGCTCTTGTTTGCATCATCTCTTGCCATGAGTAGATTCATGTAGCTTTGTCATGCATCATACTTGTTTGTGCATCATGCCTTGTTCATGTGTGGTGTGTTTACTATGTTGTGTGCTTCTTCTTGTTAGTTCCTATTTCGTTGCGATCGTGAGGATTCGTTCGTCTACTCTTGGTTCGGCTTCATCCGTTCGTCTTCTTCATGGACTTGTTCTTCTTCCTTGCGGGATTTCAGGCAAGATGACCGCTACCCTGGATCTCACTACTATCATTGCTATGCTAGTTGCTTCGTTCTATCGCTATGCTGCGCTACCTATCACCTGTTTATCAAGCCATCCCATATTGCCATGAACCTCTAACCTTCGACACCTTTCCTATGCAAACCGTTGTTTGGCTATGTTACCGCTTTTGCTCAGCCCCTCTTATAGCGTTGCTAGTTGCAGGTGAAGTTGAAGATTTCTCCATGGTGGACAGGATTTTGGTTGGGATATCACAATATCTCTTATATTATTAATGCATCTATATACTTGGTAAAGGGTGGAAGACTCGGCCTTTTGCCTGGTGTTTTGTTCCACTCTTGTCGCCCTAGTTTCCGCCATACCGGTGTTATGTTCCCGGATTTTGTGTTCCTTACGCGGTCGGGTGATTTATGGGACCCCCTTGACAGTTCGCTTTGAATAAAACTCCTCCAGCAAGGCCCAACCTTGGTTTTACCATTTGCCTCACCACCACCTACCCTTTCCCTTGGGTCGGCCAACCCGAGGGTCATCTTTATTTTAGCCCCCCCCCCCTCCCGGGCCAGTGCTTGTCTAAGTGTTGGTCCGAACTAAGCTGCCTGCGGGGCCACCTCGGGGCAACTTGAGGGTTGGTTTTACTCGTAGCTAGTCTCATCCGTTGTTGCCCTGAGAATGAGATATGTGCAGCTCCTATTGGGATTTGTCAGCGCATTAGGCGGCTTTGCTGGTCTTGTTTTACCATTGTCGAAATGTCTTGTAAACCGGGATTCCGAGTCTGATCGGGTCTTCCTGGGAGAAGGTCTATTCCTTCGTTGATCGCGAGCGCTTGTCATGGGCTAAGTTGGGACACCCCTACAGGGTATAATCTTTTGAAAGCCGTGCCTTCGGTTATAGGAAGATGGGAATTGGTTAATGTCCGGTTGTAGATAACTTGACACCAGATCCGAATTAAAACGCATCAGCCGTGTGTGTAGCCGTGATGGTGTCTTCTCGGCGGAGTCCGAGAAGTGAACACGGTTTCTGGGTTATGTTTGACGTAAGTAGGAGTTCAGGATCACTTCTTGATCATTGCTAGCTTCACGACCGTTCCTTTTTCTCTCTTCTCGCTCTTATTTGCATATGTTAGCCACCATATATGCTTAGTCGCTGCTGCAACCTCACCACTTTACCCCTTCCTTTCCCTTTAAGCTTTGCTAGTCTTGATACCCATGGTAATGGGATTGCTGAGTCCTCGTGGCTCACAGATTACTACAACAACAGTTGCAGGTACAGGTTTATGCGATGATCATGACGCGAGAGCGATGCTTGCTTGCGTTGAGTTCTTCTCCTGCTTCTTCGATCAGGGGATAGGTTCCAGGTCGGCAGCCTGGGCTAGCAGGGTGGATGTCGTTTGAGTTTATGTTTGTGTTTCATCCGTAGTCGGATGATGCTCTGATGTATTGTGATGTTTTATTTATGTGGCATTGTATGCCTTATGTATGTATCCCCATCTATTATGTAATGTTGATGTAATGATATCCACCTTGCAAAACTGTTTCAATATGCGGGTCTATCCTTGGTGGGACCTTCGAGTTCCTTTTGGATAGGGTCGCATATTGGGCGTGACAAGTTGGTATCAGAGCCTCGACCGACCCTAGGAGCCCCCTTGATTGATCGTGTAGTTTGGCCGTTGTTGAGTCTAGAAGAAAAATGTTTTCGGAGTCTAGTTATATCGGAGAGTAGGAATTCTTTTTACTCCTCTGCCCCTTTGTCGCTCTGGTAAGGAATCTTGACGTAGGTGTTTTGAATTACTCCTCTTCCCCTTCAAAGTTTTCTTTAGGATCACGCAGTTGGCTTTCCGATCGTTGGTTCTCAGCTCTTTTCATCCGGTGCATTTCTCGTCAAGTCGACTCCAGCCTCTTCATGTTGAGTTCAATCCTCAGTTGTTTTCTTTTCCCACCCGCCCACCCTTTTTCATCTCGGAATCGGAGTCCGTAATCGAGTATCCATCCTACTCGTGCAAAGTCTTTGCTTTCTGTCCTCAATGATTTCAACCGGTGTTTTCTCTTCAAGATATTCGTCGGTTTCCCTTCCAAGTTGTCTTTGATTTCCCGCCCTCCCACCCTTTTTCTTCCCGGATTCCGAGTCTCTTTCGACCATTAATTTCATTCGTGCGGAGCCTCTTCAGTCTTCTCTCAATCATTTCAACCAGTGAATTCTCGTCTCGTTTGACATTCTTCATCTCATTTTCTTCTCCGGTGGACTCAATTCAAGTTTTTCGAATTGATCGCATTCTTTTCCTCGGATCAAGTGTTTTCCCTGCTCGTTCGCCTCTCGCCAGTTTATCATTCCGGAGTGTTCAAGACATCTCGGCAGATTCGTCTGTGTTCCAATTAATTTGAGGTTGTCACCTCATTCAAATATTTCAGTTGTTCCAGTGCTTCATTTATCCGTTCATAATCCTTTCAACGGTGTTATCTCTTCAGTGGGCCCTAACCCACAGGTCTTTTTCCAGGATCTTACCTGACTCTTCTATTTTCTCGGAGTTATTCTCAATTCTTTTCAAGTGTGACGTAAGTATGAATTTCATCAGTCACATGCCTTTCCAAGACCGATTTCAAATCATTTGATTGTTGGCTCAACCCCTTCGCTTTTCATTCTCCCGGAGTATCTCAGTAATTTCGATGGTGTTTCTCGTCGTCATTTGAAGATCGAAGGAGAGTTTTTCCTCTAAATCTTGTCTGTTCTCCCGGATATTCGTGGTTCTAGCTTCATATCATCCTCTCAAATTATTCCATTTGTCAGATATTCTTTTCTTACCCATCCGGAGTATGTCAGGAGTTGTTTTTCCGTTTCTTTTCACCGGAGGCCTTCATTCCAGTTATCATTATCCAATTATCCCGGTGCTTCGTTCAAGTGTTCATTAATCAGCTCATGATCTCTATGTTCTTTTGCATCTAAATCCCCTCTAGCATTTTTGTTCTTCTAATTCTTCCCGGTGATTCATTCTCTTTCTTCAGTCATTTTCGAATTCTTACGGTGGTTCATTAAAAATTCTTTTCCTTGATTATCATTTTAATTCATTCATTCTTTCCAGTCCTACCGGTGGTTCATGAAGACTTTCTCGAGTTTTACGGCTTATCCCCCCTTTCTTCGGAGATTGTTCTTGTTGAATAATTTCTCGATTCCAAGTGTTTTCATCTTTTCTTTCCCGGAGTTCAATTTCCTCGGCCATTTCATCGGAAACCCCATCTAAATCTTCGCGAGGCTCATCTTATTCTTTCATCCTTCATTCTATCTCATCATATTTTTGTCACCGGAGTTCTTCATGCTGGTTCTTCTTGATTTAATTCATTCTTCGAGAGTTCATCAAGTATCATTACGTTCTCTCTAGTTCGTGTTCTATTCTTTCCTTGTTTCAACTGGAGTGCTGCCTAAATCCTTTCAGTCTTATTTGTTTCTTATCTCGTTCTAACCGGAGTGATTTCATAGTCTATCTGATTCCGTGAGCTTTCAATTCTCGTCATTCTCGTTGTTCCTCTCTTCTTCTTGAGTGCTCTCGATTCTTTGCTTCTTCTCTTCGGTTCCTGTTTCACCTCATCTCTTTTTTCTCTTCCATCTCGGTCCTAAGATCTCGGGACGAGATCTCTTGTTAGTGGAGGAGTGTTGTAACGCCCCGGATCCGATGCGCCAGGTGTCTGTCAGTTATTCGCCGTTGTTGCCATGTCGTTGCCTTGTCATGTGCTTGCGTGTTGCATTTTATCATGTCATCATGTGCATTTCATTTTGCATACGTGTTCGTCTCATGCATCCGAGCTTTTTCCCCGTTGTCCGTTTTGCAATCCGGCACTCCTGTGCCCTCCGGTGTTCCCCTTTCGTCTCTCGTTGTGAGCGGGTGTTAAACGTTCTCGAATGGACCGAGTCTTGCCAAGCGGCCTTGGTATAGCACCGGTAGACCGCCTGTCAAGTTTCGTGCCATTTGGAGGTCGTTTAGTACTCCAACGGTTAACCGGGTAACCGTAAAAGCCCCTTTCTCTTTGCAGCCCAACACCCCTTCCAAGTGGCCCAAAAACCCACCTAACTCCCCTCCATGCTCTCGGTCGTTCGATCACGATCGCGTGGCCGAAAACCGTGCCTCATTTGGAGTCTCCTAGCTCCCTCTACCTATATATTAGCCCCCTCCCCCGAAATCTCGGGCAAACCCTAGATCAAACTCCACCCACCGCCGCCGGACAAAAATCTGGGCAGCGGACATGTCCGCCCCGCTGCCGCGCCCAATCGGATCTCGCCACGTGTCCTCCGCCGGCCTGCTCTCTCTCCCGCCGCCGCCTCAGCCCGCCCGAGCCCTTAGTGGGCCCGCGCAGGCCCGACCGCGCCCGCCGCCGCCCGACCGCGCCCTCCGCTGCCCTC